>NC_055987.1:54654520-54915654 GCF_018446385.1 Zingiber officinale | reverse complement strand
TCAATTGTCTTCGTTTCAGTTGCGTATTGGCAGGCGTGAGTCTTTCAAGACTCAAGGTCCCTCTTCTAGAGAGAGACCGCATGGATCGATCCTTATGCCTCACCCATAGGATCGATCATGTACGCCATGCTATGTACTCGACCGATGTCTCGTATGCTTTGAGCATGACGAGTAGATACCAGTCGATCCAAGTGAAAGTCACTAGATAGCGGTCAAAAATATTCTTAAGTACTTAAGAAGGACTAAAGAATATTTCTTGATATATGGAGGCAATGATGAGCTAGTTGTAAAGGGTTCAGTGATGCTAGCTTCCAGACCGACCAGGATGACTATAGATCGCAGTCGATTCGTATTTTGCATTAATGGTGGTGTGTCGGTGGAAGAGTTCAAGAGGATCGATGGCGATTCTACAATAGAAGCCGGTACATTCTTGCGTCGAGCGGCAAAGGAGGCGATTTGGATCCGCAAGTTCATCATTGAACTTGGGGTGGTTCTAACATTGCTGACCCCATTGAGCTCTATTGTGACAACAATGGAGCTATAGCAGGCGAAGGAACCTCGCTCACAGACCAAACACATACTACTGGCTTCATCTCATTCGAGAGATCATCGAGAGGAGATGTGAATTCTGAGTACCTACGAGGCTAATATCACGCATCCCTTGACCAAGGCTTTGGCAAAAGAAGCATGGTCACACTAGGTCATTTGGGCTTAGACCTTTCACCGATTGGCACTAGTGCTAGTGGGAGATTGTTAGCTAGAGCTCTAGAGCCAATCATTAGATGATTGTATTTTGGACTTATTGTATCATATTCTATATAAATAAAGGCATTTGGATTTTGGTTATTATACTTACTTGTATTTGTGCCAAATAAACTAAGTATAATAATGTCCTTGAGTAGATGGTTCTCACCTATATCAATCGGTTAGTTGAACCGATAGTGAGATGATATAGGGAACACTACTCTTAATCATTCCTAGTCGAGTATTAATATTCAGGGACAATGTTAATGCAATAAGACTAGCATGTAGGTCAACTCGATGACTTGATCTCACAAGTCATGGATATAGAGATATCAAGTTGACACATGGGTATACATTAGAGAATGTATACTGAATGACCCGCCATGAGAAAGTATCATGGATCGTTATATGAGTGTCATATACTTTCTCATGTGACTATTAGTATGACTACTAGTCCTTAGACCTGAAGTCACCATAAATCCCTACATAAGGAGTTATGTACTTTAGTTTCGTCAAACGTCACCCGTAACTGGGTGGACTATAAAGGCGATTACTGGGTATGTAACAAATTATGCGGAGGGATGTGGGTGATGTAGATGGGATCTATCTCTCCTATATGACGGGAGTGACATCGGTATTCTTGATAGAGTGAGACCACGAAGCGTATGGCCATGCCCAAATGAGTTAATATAGGATATTGAGCTCATTTGATTTAGTGTGTCTACTTGGAGTTCAAGATTTAGATTGATTAGAGGATGACACGGTCTATGCCTCATATTGATCAATTTAGATGTTTAGGATAGAAGGACACTTGTCATATATTGTGAGGAGTCAAATTAGTAGTCACAAGGTGATGTTGGATCTCGACATTTCTTGTAACTTGGGTAGTAATGATGTGTTCCTAGATACCGCTCATTACTTATGCTCCTAAATGGGTTTAGGGAATTGCCAACGTTACAAGGACCTATAGGGTCACACACTTAGGACAATTAGATGGAGATTAGGTTCATATGATGATCCAAGAGGATTAGATTCATTTGATGAATCAAATTGGATTAAGAGTAATCCTAATTGGGCTAACTTGAGTTTGACTCAAGTTGATTCATGTGTTTAATGACTCTAATTTAGATTTTGACTCATTGAATCAATTTAATTAAATAAATTAGATTCATTATATTAAATTACCTTGAATCAAATGGTTGGATTCGATCAACCATGGAAGAGATTTCGTCAAGTTTGACTTGACTTGAGAGGAATATTAAAAGTCAAGTTTGACTTGACTTTATGCCACCTCATTGGTGAGTTGGCATTGATATGGACCAATGATGTTATTCCACATCATCATGGTTGCCACCTGATGGGAGTTACTAGTGAGTGCCACCTCATGGAGGTTACATTTCCTCTTTGATGACAACTTAATGCATTAATGAGGGGGTTACATTTGGGAAATGTGGCCGGCCACAATTTGAATGAAAAATGGATTCATTTTCTTTCAAGTGATGATTATTGCATCTTCTTCCTCTCAAGCTCTCCCTCTCCTCTTCTTGTCGTGGCTGATCAAGGGTGCTAGCACACCTTTGTTTAGTTTCTCTCCACCTAATTAGTTCGTGTGGATACTTCTAGAGGAGTGTCTATTTTGACACTCTCGAGATCCGGCACCGTTTGGACGAGCGGGAATTTTGCGAGGGCACGCTTCAAAGGTAAAAGCTCTCAACACATAGATCTAGGAGTAGATCTAAAGTTTTGAAACTCGTACTTGTATTTCGTTCGGTTTTTCCTTGCACGGATCTACGACTTTGGGTGATTCGGGGTTTCCGCGATGCGAAAAGCGGTTTTTCGCGGCCCGAAAAACCCAACACTATACCCTATCATGGCCGAAACTTCAAGGAAAGGAAATAAAACTTCCAAGCAACATACAAACATAAATACTTAGTCAAGTTCATATCTTATCATAAAGGAATCTATAAGTATGTTAGATTAGGTTTTGAGCTTCTTGAAACCCTAGATCCATCATGGACGAAACTTCACAATAAAGGAAATAAAACTTCCAAGCAACATTCAAACATGAATACTTAGTCAAGTTCATATCTTATCATAAAGGAATCTATAAGCATGTTAGATTAGGTTTTGAGCTTCTTGAAACCCTAGATCCATCATGGCCGAACCATTACATAAAGGAAAATAAAATTTCCAAGCAACATACAAGCATGAATACTTAGTCAAGTTCATATCCTATCATAAAGGAATCTATAAGCAAGTTAAATTAGGTTTTGAGCTTCTTGAAACCCTAGATCCATCATGGCCGAAACTTCACAATAAAGGAAATAAAATTCCAAGCAACATACAAACATGAATACTTAGTCAAGTTCATATCTTATCATAAAGGAATCTATAAGCATGTTAGATTAGGTTTTGAGCTTCTTGAAACCCTAGATCCATCATGGCCGAACTTCAAGGAAAAGAAATTAAATTTCCAAGCAACATACAAACATGAAAATTTAGTCAAGTTCATATCTTATCATAAAGGAAATCTATAAGCATGTTAGATTAGGTTTTGAGCTTCTTGAAGCCCTAAAATATTCATGGCCGAAACATATAAAGAAGAAGATCATGCTTTAAACAACATCCAACATAAATCTTTAACTAAGTTCATATCATAACATAATGAGATCCATGAGCATAGGTTTCTTTCTTTTATTTTTATTTTTAAGCATTCTAACCTCACGGAAATTTCGTAAGCGACTTGTACCACAGGTGAGGGGATACTTACATCCTTGTGTTTGATTTCCTTAGGGAAGTACTCTTGATTGTGGAGCCTTCCTAAAGAGGAGTCCTCCTTTGTTTTTGGGTTTCGGCAATGGAGGTGGGGAGAAGGTTTGGTCACGGTGAAGAGAAGGAGGGAGAAGGAAGAGGAGAAAATGAAATCTCTTCTTTAATTTCCCCTTTTATTCTTCATGAGAGGAGGAAGGGAAAATGCACTTTTCCTTCTCCTTTCTTTTACTCCTCCTTTAATGAAAAGAGGAAGCAAGAATCCTCTTTTCTTTTGAGAGGAAGAAGGCTACTCTAACTTCTCCTTCTAAATGAAAGAAGCTCTTTTCTTACTCTTAACTATATTGTCACTTTTCTCTCTAACAATAACTTCTCTTGGTTTATTGGTTAACACATACATGTATCTAGTAAGAGATCCAAGGTTCAAACCTTGGTCATCTCTTTTTAGTTCTATTTTTATTATTTTTTGCAAATTTACACATAAGGCCTATTTTTATTCATGATAAAAAAAAATTATCTAAAATCTTGCAAAGTACCCTATGGGTGTTACATTCGGGACCAGCTATCTCGGGTCTAGTTAGGGATGCGCGAATAGCAAGTACAGTTGCCGGGCCCATCAGCAGCATGATTATTATTTTTATCAATTATGAAAATAGTTTTTAAAACTTCACAAATCAGTTTTAGATTTATTTTATTCACATGCATATTCGAGTTTTGTGAGTTAGATAGCGCTTACTAGGAAATTTTACTTATAGTTGCATTTCCTCTTACTGCAGATAAAGGAAAGGAAAAGTTATAGCAAAGGAAGGTGACAAGGAGGTGTGGATGGATGTGTGATGCCTGGACTATAGAAGCCTTGGGACCTAGCATAAGAATTTATTAACAAAGAGTTGAGTAGAATGTATTAGATGAGTCATTTAGTCTTCCACTGCTAGTTAATTGTATGTTTTGAGTTCTCCGAGAGTTTTAGGAATTACTATCAACATGTGAACAAGGATAGTTAAGTAAAGTTAGTAGTCCAGTAGCGCTCCGCCCTCACAGTCCAGTAGTGAGGAGGGTGGGGTGTTACATTTGTGGACCTGAGGTGTAGCCGAAAAAGAAGCAAGATAGATGTGGCGACTAGATCCGATTGCTGTGGCTAAAGATGGCAGCAACTAAGGTTGGTAGCACATAGAGGACAGTGACGGAAAAGGCCATAATAGTTGGAAAATTAATTTTCATATTTATTTTTTTATTTTCTGTGATGTGTGTGTGCATAGTTTAAAATTCCTCACCTTAAATAACTAAGTGGGAGAGGATTAGTAAATAAATTTCACGGTCTCCGTTACTGGTTTGTAAGTGATGCGACAAACTTGCGTGTTGGCTCTGAGTGCCTCCCTCCCCATCGGATGAGTTTGTTTGTAGATCACTAGATCAAACTTCCTTTATGGATGGTTATAGGAAATTATTTAGGAGCATGTGATCTTCTTCATCTGAAGGGGAACAATCCTATTTAATGGACTAAGTATCAAATAATGGTATACACTTAGGCACAATTAATAGTATCCTCCCGATCGGAGTCACTGCTATTATTTGTGCGACCGAAGGAAAAACCAACTATTAATTTTATTTGTCATAAAGTTAGGTTGACAAGAATAAAATTAATGGGTAAAACCTTATCTTACAAATGTTTGATTTTGTATATGTCCATACTATCATGGCATGCAAAATTCACGGTGTTTTGAGGTGTTGGTAAATTTAAATAGTATTATTTGTGGAATCAATATTGTTTTAAATTTAGAGTCTTGACCAAAATTGGTTTTATGATTCTTAGGATGACTTTCAACCCACTGGCCATTATATTGAAAGCGAACAAACTTACTGGTCCCAATTATATAGATTGGAAAAGAAACTTGGACATTGTCCTAAGTACTGAAAGCTATAAGTTTGTACTATTGGAGGTCTGCCTAAATGTACCTAATAGTGATTCTAGTCAAGAGGAGATTGAGGCTCATAAGAAATGGGTAAAGGTAGATGAGATGACGCGGTGTTATATTTTGTCTTCAATGTCAAATGTGCTGCAACATCAGCATTAGGATTTACCAACTGCTTATGACATGATGAACAATCTTAAAGAACTCTTCGGATATCAGAATCGGGCTGCTAGGCAAGAGGCAATGAGAAAGTTAATGACAGCCACCATGTTAGAGGGGACACCCATAAGGGATCACATCCTCAAGATGATGCCTTATCTGAATGAAATAAAGATTCTTGGAGTTGAAATCGATGGGGAAACCCAGGTCGATATTATTCTCCAGACGCTACCTAGAGGTTTTGAGCAGTTCCGCCTGAACTATAACATGAACAAAAGGGCTTATATGTTGGCGGAACTTCTGACAGAACTTTAGATAACAGAAGGACTATTTCGTCATAATTCTCAAATTCACTTTGCTGAAAATGTTTCAACTTCTAAGTCGAAAGGCAAGAAGAAGAAGAAACATGCTGGCTCAGCAAAGAAGGTGAAAAGATCTCTAGGTACTGGACCAAAAGCTGGAGTGAATAAGCCGAAATGCAAGTGCTTCATCTGCAAGCAGGCAGGACATTGGAAGGCGGACTGCCCTCGTAGGAAAGAGAACAATAAAGGTATATCTTATTCTCTAGTAGTTGAAACATGTTTAGCGGTGTTATCTACTAGCACCTGGTGTGTAGATACAGGAGCCACTAATCATGTCTGCAATACATTTTAGGGGTTCCAGGAAACCCGTCGACTATATGAAGGAGAGATAACTGTCTACATAGGCAATGCTAAAAAGGTGGCGGTTGTTGGGAGATGTCTACTTATCATTCGATAGGAATAAAAATTTGATTTTGAGAAATTATCTTTAGAAAGAATTTAATTTCAGTTTCTAAATTGTTTGTGGATGGATATTCTGTTTCTTTTGATGATAAAGTAGTTATCAAGAAGAATAGGGTTATTATCTATTCTGGTACATTAGTAGGAAATTTGTATACTCTAAATCCAATTTCTCCCACAAAGCAACAAATGTAAATTAATAACACATCTTCTAATTCTAATAAGTGAAAGGAACCTTCGGTGAGAACCAAACATATCTTTGGCATCTAAGACTTGGTCATATTAACTTAAGTAGGATTCGAAGGCTAATAGCCGATGGACTCTTGGGTTCATTATTGTTGGAAAACTTTCCAACTTACGAATCTTGCTTGGAAGGTAAAATGACCAAGAGACCTTTTAAGGCCAAGGGGTATAGAGCCAAAGATGCGTTAGAACTGGTTCATTCTGATTTGTGTGGTCCTATGTCTATCCAGGCAAGAGGTGGTTACGATTATTTTGTCTCTTTTATAGACGATTATTCGAGATACGGATACATTTACTATATGCGCCGCATGTCTGAATGCTTTGATAAGTTCAAAGAGTACAAGGCTAATGTAGAGAAACGTCATGGTAAAAGTATCAAGACACAACGGTCTGATCGTGGTGGCGAAAACCTCTTTGGAGAGTTTAGGAATTACTTATTAGAGGTTGGAATTCAATCCCAATTGTCTACACCTGGTACACTCCAACAGAACGGTGTGGAAGAACGAAGGAATAGGACTCTTATGGAAATGGTTTGATCGATGATGAGTTATTCTGAATTACCAAATTCGTTTTGGGGATATGCTCTGGAAACGACAACGCACATTCTAAACTTGATACCTTCTAAATCAGTACCTTCTACTCCCATAGAATTGTGGAATGGGCATAAGCCTAGTCTAAGACACATTCGGATTTGGGGTAGTCCAACACATGTGCTGAAGGGAGACACTGACAAGTTGGAATCACGAACAGAAGTTTGTTTGTTTGTAGGATATCCGAAAGGAATGAAAGGTGGTTTGTTTTATAATCCTAAATATTAGAAGATCATTGTTAGCACCAATGCTCAATTTTTAGAGAAATTTTATACAATCGACCACAAGCCCATGAGTAAAATTGTTCTAGAAGAAATAAGAGAGGACACGCCTAACTTAGTACCAACAGTACAAGATGAAATATCACAAGAAACTACAACACGTATCACAAATGATACACAACCACAGACAGTGTCTCATCGTAGTGGGAGGGTTATGAGGCAACTTGAAAGATTCATGTTTTTGGGAGAGTCTTTAGACTTGATCCTTGGTAAACATGAACCTGATCCCCGGACATATGATGAAGCATTCCAAGATAAAGATGTAATATCTTGTCAAAAAGCGATGAACCCTGAAATAGAATCTATGTATTCTAATAAAGTCTGGGAGCTTGTGGAACCACCAAATGGTGTAAAAGCTGTTGGATACAAGTGGATTTATAAAAGGAAAAGAGGGACAGATGGGAAGGTGGAAACCTTCAAAGCAAGGCTTGTTGCGAAAGGGTACACTCAAAAAGAGGGAATCGATTACGAGGAAACTTTTTCGCCAGTAGCCATGATTAAGTCTATCCAGATACTCTTATCTATTACCACTCATATGGATTATGAGGTTTGGCAAATGGATGTCAAGATAGCTTTCCTTAACGGAAGTCTTGAAGAAAACATCCATATGAAGCAACTAGAGGGGTTCATTGAAAAAGGCAAAGAGCATCTAGTGTGTAAGCTAAATCGGTCTATTTATGGATTGAAGCAAGCTTCAAGGTCTTGGAACATCCGGTTTAATGAAGTAATCCAGTCATATGGATTTATTCAGTGTCCGGATGAGTCTTGTGTATATAAGAAATGTGATGAAAATGTGGTGGTATTTCACATACTATACGTAGATGACATTTTGTTAGTTGGAAACAATATCAAAGTGTTGTCAGAAGTAAGGGTATGGTTATCCAAACAATTCGATATGAAGGACTTAGGAGAATACGCACATATTCTTGGGATCAAAATAATAAGGGATCGCAAGAAAAGGATGTTGTGCTTGTCCCAAGCTTCATATATCGATACAATCCTTGCTCATTTTAGCATGCAAGACTCCAAGAAAGGTTTTCTACCTTTTAGACATGGAGTAGATTTATCTAAAGAGATTTCTCCGAAGATATCAAAGGAGATAGAGGACATGAAGGCAGTTCCTTATGCTTCGGCTGTCGGAAGCCTAATGTATGCAATGTCATGCACGATACCAGATATCTGTTTTGCCGTGGGCATGGTATGCAGATATCAAAGTAACCCTGGACAAGGACATTGGACTGCTATAAAGCATATATTAAAGTACCTTAGAATGACTAGAGATTATATGCTAGTTTACCAAGCAGATGATTTGCTCCCTGTGGGTTACACGAATTCTGACTTCCAATCAAATAGGGACAATAGTAAGTCTACATCAGGCTATGTGTTTACTTTAGGAGGTGGAGCCATTGCATGGAGGAGTGTTAAACAGAAATGTGTTTTTGACTCAACCATGGAAGCTGAGTATGTGGCAGCCTCTGAGGTTGATAAATAAGTTGTGTGGCTCAGGAACTTCCTAATGGACTTAGATGTGATTCCTAGTTTGCCCAAAATCATCACAATTTATTGTGATAATAGTGGTGCAGTAGCAAACTCGAAGGAACCACGAGCCCATAAGACAAGTAAACATATAAAGCGCAAGTACCACCTGATACAAGACATCGTAAAGCGAGAAGAAGTTGTTGTCACCAAGAATGCATCAGCGGATAACCTGGCATATCCTTTCACTAAGGCCCTTCCGGCGAAAGCTTTCGATCGGCATGTTAAAGGAATGGGAATCAGATGTATGGCAACTTTTATGACAGCATAGTCTTTTAATATAAGTGGGAGATTGTTAGAGTGTATACTAAAAGTCTAGCCTTTTGTAAACATTTTATTTTGAAATAAAGAATCACATTGGTCAAATGTCCACATTTATATGCTAAGTGTAGTTGTTCAATTAATTTATATTGTAGATAACATGGTTTGTGATGTCACACGCAGAAGATCATGTTATCAATTCCTTATAAATTATAAACAGTAGCTCACGACTAAGATGGAAAGGAACAAACCATTGGAGTAGTTGTAGTGTAATTTGATATTAGTTTATCTTAACTATAAAATTACACTAGTAGACTCTGAGTGTATTGAGTTGGACCATTTAAGGTATGTTCTTTTTTATACTGACTGAATAAAAGAACAAGACCTTTGTTATTATGGAAGTGTGTGCTCTTAATCCAGATATAATAACAAACACATATATCTAGTATTTATTTTTTTGACTTATCAATAGGTGAGATTTAGTTCGAAAAATCAAGAGGACCGATAAGTTGGGGAATGATATTATTTATAGTGTGTGTTGTTGATTATAGAAGGAAACTATGTCCTAGTAATCTAGGTTGATGATGTCCCCAAGAGGAGCTCATAAGGATTGTCATGTAAACCCTGTAGGTGGACTTAGTTTGACAAGATAATGAAGTTGAGTGGTACTACTCTTGGAGCTAGATATTAATTAAGTGACATGTCAGTAACTCATTTAATTAGTGGGAATTTTATATCTTAAACATAGGAAGACTAAAACACTCATAATAAAGAGGCCAAAATGTAATTTGGAATTGGTGCGGTAGTTTAATAATAATTCTTTAGTGGTATGAATTATTATTGATGAAATTAAGTTGGGTGTTTGGGACGAACATGGGAAGAATAATTTCATCGGGAGACCAAAACCAATTCCTCCTCACGGTCTCTATCGTAGCCTCTTATTTATAAAGAATGGAAGTGGGAAGACATTTCTATGGATTTTATAGTGGGATTACCCAGAACCACGAATGGTTTTGATACCATCTGGGTAGTAGTCGACAGATTGACTAAATCAGCCCACTTCTTAGCTATCAGAATATCCTATTCCATGGAGCAATTAGCTCAGTTGTATCTCAAGGAGATCGTCAGGCTGCATGGAGTCCCACGAACCATTATTTCAGACAGAGACAGTAGGTTCACATCACACTTCTGGAAGTGTGTACAGTCAGCTTTGGGCACGAAGCTAAAGTTCAGCACAGCCTTCCATCCTCAGACAGATGGACAGACGGAGCGAGTAAATCAGGTACTCGAAGATATGCTCCGAGCATGTGCCCTAGATTTCAAAGGAAGTTGGTGCAAATATCTGAGTCTAGCAGAATTTGCATACAACAACAGCTATCAGGCCACTATCGGTATGGCACCTTATGAGGCTCTCTATGGGCGGAGGTGTAGATCTCCAATCTGCTAGTATGAGAGTGGTGAACAGAAAGAGCTAGAACTTCAGACAGATCTAGTGGCAGATACCACAATAGCTATACAGCAGATCCGCCAGAGGATAGAGACAGCTCAGAGCCGCCAGAAAAGCTATGCTGATACACGGCGCAGACCCTTAGAGTTTTCAGTTGGGGATTCAGTGTTCCTCAGAGTAGCTCCCATGAAGGGAGTAATGCGTTTTGGGAAGAAGGGCAAGCTAAGTCCCAGATATGTGGGACCATACCTTATCAGCAAAAGAGTGGGCAAGGTAGCATATGAGCTAGAGCTACCCCAGGAAATGTCAGCTGTCCACAACGTATTTCATGTCTCTATGATGAAGAAGCATACCCAGATGCCACCCAGGTGATTGAGCCCCAGTCGATACAGATCCGCGAAGACCTCAGCTATGACAGTCGGCCTATTCAGATAATAGACCGAGCAATTAAGAAATTGCGGAACAAGGAAGTACCATTAGTCAAAGTTATTTGGCACAGTCAGACAGCAGAAGAGGCAACTAGGGAGACAGAAACCAGCATGAGACAGAAGTACCCAGAATTATTCTAAGTTCGAGGATGAACTTTTTATAAGGTATGGGGGATTGTAATGCCCAAAAATTCTCAAAACTATTTTAGAAATATAGTATGATTTTTCTGGAATTTTTAGATATTTTTCCGGAATTTTTAGAGTAGCGGAAGTAGCAAAAATAAATAGAAAACGAAAACGGCTTAAGCGGGGATTGAACCCGAGACCTATGGCTTAGGGATAATGCTAGTAACCAATTGAACCCAGTAGGGCCGTGCTGAAAGGAAAGGGAGACATTTATATTTAAGTTTAAATTGGGCCGAAATACCCACTTAATATAAATAGAAAATTTAAGTGGGGTTTGGTTTATTTTGTGTTGGTTCGGCAACGTCTCCTTCACCCTAACCTCACCGACGCCACCTCTCCCTCTCCTCCCTCTCTCGGCGCCAACACCCAAGCAAGCCTAGAGTTTCATCCCTAGGGCCATAGGAGAGCCTTCCGGTGACATCTCGGACACGAGGACGCTCCCCTCCGCGAGAGGAACACGTAGACGCGAGAAGATCGACGAAGGGACCTTCTCCACCGGAAACTAGCGCTTAGATTTGTAAGAAATCTAGCACACGAGGTAAGAAACCCCTCACCTGCAGTATAAGTAGCTTCCGTTTGGTTTTCTATGCATTGGTTTAGTTATACGCAGATTTTTTGAAATATAGGGTGTATTTAACCCTCCTCGTAGATATAGGGATTTAGTGAGTACCTTTAGATGGGCCGGACACGTCTTTCCCCCTTCAGTTGGAGGTTTAGATGCGGTTGGGGTGCCTAAAGGTAGTCTCCCTAATAGAGAGGAGAGTTTAAGAACACTAGATGTTCGATTAAATGATTAGCTCAGTAAAATGCAACTTATGCATTTTTAATAGCTCAGTAAATGCAATAGAAGCATTTAAAATAGCTTAGTTAGCCTTACTACAGCTTTCATGGGACTACGGTCCAATGGGTAGGCTCCCACAGTCGCCTCTAGGTTTAGACAACCTAGCACTAGGTTCAGATAACCTAGTAATAGCAAGATAAGTAAATTCAGCTATACCAGTATTTTATTTTCAGTGGCACTGTACAGGATCAGATATCCATTGGGTTGGACTCCCACAGTCGTCCCTAGGTTCAGACAACCTAGTAACCCTACTAAATTCGGGATTTGCAAACCCGGGTCTAGTAGGGATGCGCGCACAGCACGTACAGTTGCCGGGCCCAAACAGCAACATGATTATGTATTTTCACTTATTACGATAATAGCTTTCAAACTCATAAACTAATTAAGTGATTATAGTTTAAGATCAGTTTTAGCTTAGTTTCAGTTTCAGTTTCAGTATCATGCTCCAGCTTAGTTTTTCCCCGTGAATATGCATGATAACTCTATGTTAAGTTCGTTATACATGTTTGGATGATTGTATGCCATGCCATGTTTTATATGTTCAGCATATGTTTTAAATAGCATGTTTTCAAGGCATCATTAGCATCGTATGCATGTTTTGTGAGGTAGTTGGTTTCTTACTAAGCTTTAAGCTTACAGATTCTATTTTCCTTATACTGCAGATAAGGGTAAAGGAAAGATGGACTAGCGGAGGCTGGAGGTCAATGCAATGATGAGGATGTGTGTGGATGGAACATGGAATAAAGATCCTAGGTATCCAGCAATTTCAATTAAGCATATGAACTTTAGTATTTCTATTACTCCTGGTTTTAGCATGTTAAACGCCATGAGCTAACGAACCATGCTTTAGATTATGCTTAGAATGTTAAATATATGATGTTAGAATGTTAGTTGTCATTGTTAGGGTGTTTCCTAGCCATCTTAGAATATTACATGTGATTGAGGCACGAAATAGTGCTGAAATCAGGAGTTTCAGTGCGAAATCAGAACCCAGATCGGTTTACAGACCGATCATGGTCGAGTTGTGCCACTGGATCGGTCAGCTGACCGATCCATGCGCGAACAGAGAGTTGGCGCCTGTTATGGATCGGTCTGGCGACCGATCCAGATGCGAACAGAGGAGTACGAAGCTCACTGATCGGTCAGCCGACCGATCAGTGAGCCACTGGATCAGTCGGGCTGACCGATCAAGTAGCTACTGGATCGGTCTGACGACCGATCGGTGCACTCCTAGATCGGTCGGTAGACCGATCCAGCTGCGTACAGAAGCGACAGCTTATGGATCGGTCAACCGACCGATCCAGAGGGTTATTTCCGTGCCAGTATCAAGCTGGATCGATCACTGGATCGATCCGACAGGCCAATCGATCCATGGATCGATTGAAATGCCTGATTACAGCTAGCAGGTCATCCGAGAGGCATAGGTTCTCTTCCCTAGCATGTGTACAACTCCTAGGTACACCTAGAATGTTAAGTTTCGATTGTACAGTAATCAGATTAGCAAAATTTTAAAAGATCCAGATTTCCGCAATAGTAGTTTAGCACAGCATAATGTAGCGATCGGCCTTACAGCTTAGTTAGTAGAAGGCGGGTCGTTACAGAGACTAAGGTAAAATTTATCAAAACATTATAAATTAAATTCTATTCAAGAACCATTGTAAGTGCGAAAATATAGAATTTTCAAAATCAAGTTAATTTTTTGAAATAAAAAGATTATCGATATAAGCACCTGGAATAGATTCATGTGCCAAAACCATTTTGAAGTTTCAAATTTTTTAAAATTTAGGCACCCGCACCCTAGTCCAGGAAGCCCACAAAATCCTGCCAAAAAAGCCTACCTAAAACGTCGTCGTTTGGGATGAAGGCGCCTCAACATCCTCAAAGTTCCTAGAACTGTTGCCACACAGAAACCTGACAAAGATGGTTCAAGCTCATGGAACACCTTTGGGTGCATAGATATGATTTTAGAAGGGGGACTCGAGGCTTCAACTCCAGGCACCTCCAAAGCTTGTTTCCGAGTTGTTTCATCCCCATTTTTTATTTCGGTCTAGTCTTGCATAGCCTTGGTAATTAGTTCTTATTTTAGTTGTCCAAAAAATGTTTTGGTACACTCTAAACTCAACTTGTCATTATAATGGTAAAAAAAATCATTTATTTATGTTGGTAGGATTAAGAGAAGAGCCACTGAGCTAGATTCCTCTAGCACCCCTATCACTGACATTAGGTTCCGTGAAGAGGAACTTAGGTTGTCCACATGGAGTCTATAAAGGAGAAAATAAAAAGTATCATCAGAGTTCATCCACCTAAGAGTTATAGGTCGTGGAGTTGGAACTTGTGTATCAAATCATGTTAATATGCTGTTTTGTTCCTTTCATTTGTACACTACTTATTTTATTTATATATATGTAAATTGTTAAAACTCTTCATGTGTTAAATAGTCAATGAAAATATAAATGACAATTCATCCTTCTAGCGATGATAATTCTACATATATATAACATTTTCTTCAATATATACATTATTTTTATAATATGTATACAATTTAAATAAATAAAAATACATGTAGTATCAAATTTTATTTCACCAATCAAGATGGATGATATAATTTATTCTCCATCTTTACACTATGATTAACAATAACAATGACAAACTTGTTGTCCATTTCGTACTTTACATTCCCCTCCTCTACATGAATTTGAACACCAAGTGTTGCACGCACTAGTATCACTAGCACCTCTACAACTTGTTTGTTGTCTATCACCCCATTTTTTATATTCCGAACAACAATTGGTAGCATCAGAGTGATCTATAATTTTAACAAAAAAGAATAGTCAACATTAGGATATATGAACAATATGTAACAAATAAATTCAATAAAATTTGCATGGAATATTTAAATGGTATTTACTTACTTGAAAGGCATATAGTTGTAAACAAAAGAAATACACAAAGAATTGAAACTCGAGACATTATGTAGTACTAATTAACTTTTGAGTTTTTTGTATTTTATATTTATTGTGTAATTGTAATAGTGGTGCAAGATCAGTATATATATTGTTCCGTGAAGTGAAAATAGGAGAATACAATTAAAAGAAAATATAACAAATAAAATAACTGATCCTATAATTAGTAGCAAAGTGTCATACACTTTTAGAAAGCTTACTATTTTTATCTACTTTTCAATTATGTATTGTCTTATATATAGAAAGAATGTAATATTTATCGAGTATATAATTTTGTTATGTATATTAGTTATTTAATTATAGGAAACATATTATATATACTATACACTTTTAGAAATAATACTATATACAAAATTGTTAACGAACAATTTGCTACAGAACATTACAAACAGTCCTCGTAGTGAGTCTGCATAACTTTTTTTTTAAAATATAACTTTTTCAAATCCACGTCATTGTTTCTTTCTCATTTATTTTTATAAAATCAACATTTCCTCTCGCCATTCTCCTCGCCATAGACTTACTATTTTAACTGGTTCAAACTTATTACTTTAGCACTTAGAAATTATAAATTTTATTTTGTGACTTACTACTTTATGACAAAAATATTACGAAGTAAAATGTTACTTAAAATTAGAAGTGAGGCTTGTATTTTTTAACCAACATAGTCTAAAATGATATTTACTTCATCAATTTTATAACCCAAATAATTATCATATATTACTTCATAATTAAGAAGTGAGACTACTTTCCTTATAATGTAGATAAAGGTAAAGGAAAGCTCGAGTAAAGAGGGGCAGCTGGAGCAATGTTTGCTGGTGTGTGTGACGGAACAGTGGGAAGTGATCTTGGAACTTACTAGTGCATGGAATATGTTAGATTTTGGTACTAATGGACCTATTTTCTTATCCTGCTTTGTATAAAAGTACTATTAAGAATTGTGTATGACGAAATTGACAGTTTGTTAGTAATTCGCATGTCAAACACTCTTCCTAAAGAAATGGGAGAGGACGGTAAGCCAAGAGGGAGTACAATGGGGAGAACCAACCTGTTTTGTAGTGTTGTGTGTGACCCCCTGCACGGCCTGTGACATGGTCATGTGGGTTCACACGACCATCACCTGCTCCCTCTCGGGCAGGGTGACATGGTCGTGTGGATTCACACGACCATCACCTACTCCCTCATGGTGTAATGACCCAATTTTCCCTATTTCAACTTCAAAAAGTTCATAAAAATATTTGGAAATACTTTTAAAATATTATAGAGATTTTTAGAAATTTTTGGAGTATTTTTACGTAATTTTTGGATGTCGTTCGATATTTTTACAAAACAAAAGAAGTTTAGCTCAAAAAAAAAATTGTGCAAGCCAAGGTTCGAACCTAGAACCTCGACCCGAGCCGAACCTCTGCCGAACCCAGCCAACCAACTGGGCTACGGTTATTTCGTGAAAAGATGGGAATCAAAATATAATTAAGTTATAGTAAAGGACAGAGATAAGTCTAGGTATTAAAGGATAAGTTAAGGAGAGGAAATTTTACCCGAACCCTAACATCTCTTCCTCTTCTCCTCACGCGTGCGTCGGCGCTTTTGGGCTCGGGCGGAAACGCAGCAAGCTAGGTTTTGGTCTCCGGCACCGGCGAAGCCCTTTTCTGGCCGGCCTTCAACCGTGGGTGGTCATCCCGATGAAGGGATCTCGGAAGCACAAAGGAGCCGCCAAGTTTCAAGCTCCACCCGGAACCCTAGCCGCCTCTCTCCTTCGGTTGTAAGTCCAAGCAAATCTCGGTAAGTACTACTCACCTGTGGTAGGAGTAGCTTCACGATTTTTACCTACTTTTCCTTGCCGAGCGTGAACAGATTCCCTATTGACTCGTTTAAGGATTTCGGTTGGATTTTGCTAAGCACAGCAGGTTTTAAGAAGCTTTTGTTTTTAGGTTGTGACTTACAGTTTCGAATTTTGCAGTTCCAAGTTTTACAGTTCATGTAGAGTTTCCAGTAGGGCTATGAGGATTGTTCTTCAGGCTTGAACTTAGCATTTTAGTTGGCATAATCGGGTTGCATGGAAGCTAGCATTTGTTTTCGGTTTTCCTCTGTTGCTGTGGCACACTGCGTGAAGAGTAATTGTGGCTTGGGTTTACAGCAGAAAGTTTCACAGTAACAATTAGGAATTGGTTGATCTGTGCAATTAACTGGACATGAACAGCATATGCTTTAGTATATCATGTGTAACTTTTGATTTCAGCAGAAATCACCTTTTCCTTATGTTTTGCTTTGTTGGAAACAACTTAGAGGTGTAGACCTATTAAGTGCAGATCTTTGCATTTTGGTAGTAGTGTAGGATTTTTACTTCCTTTAAGCATTTAGTTTTAGTTTTCTATGTATCTATGCAATGAGCATGAGCATGACCATCCTCTTTAAGCTTATGGTTTAAATTGCAAGGTAGTTTTCTTTATTAGAAGTATAAGTAAGGAAAAGGCCAAGGACTTGATAGGATGCCTAAACTTTAAGAATTGGTATCAACAGCACGCCAAGTACTCAACGAAATGTCATAGCATTTTATTATAAGAATATTAAAAGATGTGCACGAACAGATTTTAGCATATAGTAGCATGCTGATTTTGTTTCCCTTTTCTTTAAGATGTGCATGAACAGATTTTAGCAAATAGTAGCATGCTGATTTATGTTTCCCTTTGCTTTAGGATGTGCATGAATTGATTATAGCATGTAGTAGTATGCTGATTTTTATTTTCCTTGCTTTAAGATGTGCATGAACAGATTGTAGCATACACATATGTGCACATAGCATTTAGTTTGGACTTTCCTTGCTGTAATGAGCAGCTATAAGTAAGAAAAGATCAAGTCTTAAGTTGATTCCGAAATCCAGAAATTAAGATTAAAAGCACACCAAGTGGTTAAACAAATGCCAAGGCATTTTAATATAAGAGTATTAAAGATAACAAGAAATTTAAAGTAAGAGGCTAGTACCCGACTTCCGAGATTGTCGTTAAACAAATCCAGGTGACCGTTTCCGAGGTCTCGGTCCTGGTAAGACCAAGGTCTTTACCTCATAGGACTAGAGGCTCACTACCTCAGTCACTATTAGAGAGCGCGCAAAACAAAGATGGTACTAAGCCTGGGCCCAAAGCACAAGAAGAAAAGAAAGAAGAAAAGAAAGAAGAAATGAAAGAAGAAAGTAAAAGAGAAATTAAAAGATTAATTTTTTGTATAAAGTTATAAGAAAATGAAACAAGTATTATGCTTAGAATCATTAGAAGTTAGTTTCTTTAATTCTAAGCCTACAGTAGTAGTTTCACTATTTTCCTATCAGTTAGTGAGCATGTTTAGTATTCAGTTATATTTCTGTATACCATGAGTACATGCAGCTTTGCTTTTAGCATTTCAGTTTTAGTATTGTTGCATTCTTTTATGCACTTCGAGGTTTTTGTGAGATAGATTAGTATTTACTAAGCGTTTTCGCTTATAGTTTTGTTTTCTTTCCTCCTACTGTAGATAAAGGAAAAGCTAAGATATGAAAGGGAGGCAACAGGATGGTGGTGGTGATAAAGTGTGTGATGTCTGGACTATGGAGAGATCCAGAGAGTGCTACCAAACCTGCAGGACCTATTTGATTAGAGTTTATGCTTTAGTTCTTTTCTTTAACACTATTATGAAATTTGTGAGATTGTAGTTTAGTTTATTTCCGCATATGCATTTAGTCACTTTAATTATTTGTGGAGTGATGTAGTTGGTTGTTTTTACTGCAGTAGTTCTTTCTTATACTGTTGTTTTTATAATTGCGTGGTTGTGAAATATGTGTTCCAGCCGCCTGTGGTTGCGTATATATCATATGTACTGTGGATTTGGTCACCGGTACAGGGGAGACTCTGCCAAAATTTTTCGGTAGGAATTCCTCTGAACCGTGATAAATCTAATAGCGTCAGTAACACTAGTAAGTAGAGTAGTAGTTAGGTAACGGTTGCCCTTAGAGAGTAGTAGTAAGAAGGGTGGGTTGTTACAGCTGGTATCAGAGCAGTGTCGCATTCTCCAGCATCACACACACACATCAGCATCATCCTTGTCGTCTTCAAGTAAGAAAGTATTTAATTTCTTTCTTTATTGCTTTCTTTATTACTATTTGCAGTATAAAGTAATTGCTTATAAGTGCTTAAGTCAGATAAGAGTTTTTGCTGTTTTCTTTATTCCTGTACAAATGTGTATGTTAGAAAGGATAGAGAAAATATCAAGTCTGTTTCTTTGCAGAACTAGATGGCAAGAAGAGGACGTCCCCGTACCGTTCGTGCTGAGGACCAAGCTCAAGAGAACAAAGTTCCCAGAGCAACTGAGCCCAATCTTTATGAAGTTGTGGCTCAACTCTAGAGACAAGTAGCAGAGCAGCAGCAAGTGATTGCCAATCTAATGGCAAACCAGCAAGCAGTTCCTCCCCCTCCTCCAGCTATCACTGCAGAGAATCCAGTGGTAACTGAGACTCCCCCAGCTGCCCTGGGAGCCGTCACAGCACCTCAGAGACCAGAAGCTTATCTTATACAGTGGCTGAAGCTGAAACCAGAGAGCTTCTCAGGCACGACTGAGGCCTGGGATGCCCAGGCTTGGTTTAAAACACTGGAGAGCACTATGGAGCTTCTTGACTGGCCAGAAGTCGAGAAGGTCAAGTGCGCCTCTTTCTGCCTGTCTGGAGATGCTCGTATGTGGTGGGAGAGGATAAAGACCAAGAGAGCGGCTGATCAGATGAGCTGGGCTGATTTTCAGTCAGAGTTTTATGAAGAGTTCTTCCACCTGCAGATCACCAACAAGCACTACGAGGAGTTTATAGAGTTCAAACAAGGTGACCTATCAGTGGAGGAAGCAGCCAAGAAGTTCAATAGACTAGCTCGTCTCTCCCAGAGCTAGTAAGTACAGAGAAGGAGCGAGTCAGGCTGATGCTCAGAATGCTGAGACCCCAGATATCACTGAATGTGAGCAGTGGAGCTCATCGGCCCCAAACTGGTGAAGAGTTGATCAGTAGAGCATTAATTGTTGAACACTACCTGAATAACATCAAGGCACAACGAGCGCAACATAAGCCAGTGAAGACAGAGGACAAGACAACAGGAAGCCAGAAATCACACTCAAGTAAACAGAACTTGAAAGGCAAAGGTAAAAGGAAGCAGTGGAACACAGGAGGTAGCCAGAAGGGAGGACCAGCAAACAAGCAGACCAAGTTTCCTCCCTGTCCCAAATGTGGGAGAACACATCCAGGAGCCTGTCTTTTGGGTAAGACTGGATGTTACTCCTTTGGTCAGGAAGGACACATGGCTAAGGAATGTCCTAATAAATTCAAAGCACCTAAGCCACAGCCATTGCAATATGGAGGCCAGCCTGCACAGTTGCACCACATGGAAGCAGCATTGGAGGGACCCTATATCAGTCAAGGAAGGTTAGAAGCTCCACCAGTTCCAGCCTTTGATGGTGCCAGAGTATTCTCCCTCACCAAAGAAGAAGCTGCTAGTGCCTCCATGGTCGTAACAGGTCAAGTAGATATTTTCCAGCACATAGCTACTGTACTATTTGACACTTGGGTGACCCATTCTTTTGTATCGATACCTTTTGCCAGTAGTTTACAGGTGCCTACAGAGAGTACGAACTCCAAGTTCCTGACGACCCTACCTTCTGGGGAAGTCATGGAATCCAAACAGTGGCTCTGAGACGTACTGGTCAGAATTGCAGACCGAGAGCTATATGTAAATCTGATAGTTCTCGCCATGCAGGATTTCGATATCATTTTTTGTATGGATTTCCTCAGCAAGTACAGTGCTTCAGTGGACTGCCGCAGAAGGAAGGTGATTTTTAGTCCAGAAGGTGAACCAACTTTTGAGTTCACAAGAGTGCCAAGGAAGAAGACCCAGAAACTTCTCTCATCTCTAGCAGCTCACCAGATGTTAGCTAAAGGGTGTGCAGGTTTTCTTGCATACATAGTAAAGGCAGAAGAGCAGAAGGGACTCAAGCAGGAGGAGGTCCGGGTAGTATGCGAGTATCCAGAAGTATTTCCAGAAGAGCTACCTGGACTACCTCCCAACAGAGAGGAGGAATTTGAGATTGAATTGGTTCCTGGAACCGGTCCAATTTCAAAAGCTCTGTATCGCATGTCTCCAGCAGAGCTGAAGGAGTTACAAGAACAACTACAGGAGTTACTTGACAAAGGCTTCATTCGCCCCAGTCACTCACCTTGGGGAGCTCCTGTGTTGTTTGTCAAGAAGAAAGATGGATCAATGCGGATGTGCATAGACTACAGAGCTTTGAATCAAGTGACAATCAAGAACAAGTACCCCCTTCCCAAGATCGATGACTTATTTGATCAGTTAAGAGGAGCAACAGTGTTCTCAAAGATAGACATGCGCTCTGGGTACCATCAACTGAAGGTGAAAGAAAGAGATATACCCAGAACGACGTTCAGGACCATATATGGACACTACGAGTTTGTGGTCATGCCTTTTGGAGTGACTAATGCACCTGCGGTCTTCATGGACTTAATGAACAGAGTGTTCAGAGAATATCTTGACAAATTTTTCATTGTATTCATCGACGACATTCTGGTCTATTCAAGGACCCCAGAGGAGCATGACATGCACTTGAGGATGGTACTGCAGACTCTGCAGCAAAAGCAGCTTTATGCTAAATTCTCAAAGTGCGAGTTCTGGTTAAATCAGGTGGCGTTTTTAGGTCACATTATTTCTAAAGAAAGTATTCAAGTGGATCCAGCCAGAGTGGAAGCGGTCAACAACTGGAGTAGACCCAAGAACGTCAGAGAGATCAGAAGATTCCTTGGTTTAGCTGGGTACTACAGAAAGTTCGTGAAGGACTTTTCCAGGATAGCCTCTCCACTAACAACCCTCACCAGAAAGAACAAGAGATTCGAATGGTCAGATAAATGTGAGCAGAGTTTCCAAGAACTAAAGAAGAGATTGATCAGTGCTCCCATTCTGACTGTTTCACAGAGCGAAAAGAGTTTCGACATCTACAGTGATGCTTCCAAGATGGGCTTAGGAGCTGTACTCATGCAAGAAGGAAAAGTCATAGCTTATGCTTCCAGACAACTCAAAGATTATGAGAAGAACTACCCTAATCATGATCTTGAGCTGGCAGCTGTGGTTTTTGCACTTAAACTCTGGCGACATTATTTGTATGGAGTTCAGTATAGAATCTTCACAGATCATCAGAGTCTTAAGTACTTCTTCACTCAGAAGGACTTAAACATGATACAGCGCAGGTGGCTGGAGTTGGTCAAAGATTACGACTGTGAAATCCTCTACCACCCAGGCAAAGCTAACAAAGTGGCAGATGCACTCAGCAGAAAATCCAGTGCATCCCTGATGTCTTTGTCATCATTAGCCCTGCCACTGCAGAAGGAGTTGTCAGATTTTGGACTTGAAATTATTGAAGGGCAACTCTCTGCATTGACCTTAGAGTCCACATTGCTTGAGGAGATACAGAGAAAGCAAAGTGAAGATCCAGACATCCAGAAAATCAAGCAAGGGTTACAGAAAGAAGACAAATCAGAGTTTCGAGTAACAGACAGCGGGATTCTTTATCAGGGGAGTCACATTTGTGTGCCCTATGACGAAGAACTGAGGAAGAAGATCTTAGAAGAAGCTCACAGCACACCATACTCCATGCATCCTGGTTCTTCCAAGATGTACCAAGATGTGAAACAGAGGTTCTTGTGGTCAGGACTCAAAAGAGACGTTGCTAAATATGTCAGTACCTGCTTGACATGCCAGAGGGTCAAAGCAGAACACCAGAGACCAGGAGGAGTTCTTCAGCCTCTTCCAATACCAGAATGGAAATGGGAAGATATATCCATGGACTTCATAATAGGTCTTCCAAGAACCACCAATGGATATGATGCGATATGGGTAATAGTAGACCGATTCACCAAGTCTGCTCACTTCCTAGCCATCAAGGTGTCCCACTCTATAGAGCAGTTGGCCCAGCTATATGTTAAAGAGGTAGTCAGACTTCATGGAGTTCCTAAATCTATCATTTCTGATAGAGATGGGTGCTTCATTTCACACTTTTGGGAGTGCGTTCAGAATGCACTAGGCACCAAACTCAAGTTCAGCACAGCTTTCCATCCACAGACTGATGGACAGACAGAGCGAGTGAATCAGATTTTAGAAGATATGCTCAGAGCTTGTGCGCTGGATTTCAAAGGAAGTTGGTGCAAGTATTTGTGCTTAGCTGAATTCGCCTACAACAATAGCTATCAGGCCACCATCAAGATGGCACCTTATGAGGCACTATATGGCAGGAAATGCAGATCACCCATATGCTGGCAAGAAGCAGGAGAGAGAAAAGAGATGGAAGTGGAGCTGGGAATTCAGACAGAGCTGATAGACGAGACCACTCAAGTGATCCAGAAAATCAGACAGAGAATTGAGACTGCCCAGAGCAGACAGAAGAGTTATGCTGACACACGCCGTAGGCCATTGGAATTGCAAGTAGGAGATTCAGTTTTCCTCAAGGTCGCTCCTATGAAGGGAGTGATGAGATTTGGCAAGAAGGGCAAATTAAGTCCTCGCTATGTAGGACCTTACCTGATCATAGAGAGGATTGGGAAAGTAGCTTACAGGCTGGACTTACCACAAGACATGTCAGTAATACACAATGTATTTCATGTCTCCATGCTAAAGAAGTGTCTCCATGACCCGAGCCAAGTGATTCAGCCTCAGGCATTGCAGATCCGAGAGGATCTTAGTTATGAGAGCAGACCTACACAGATAGTGGACAGAGCAGTCAAGAGATTGAGAAACAAAGAAGTACCACTAGTGAAGGTCGTCTGGCAGAATCAGAAGCACGAGGAAATCACTTGGGAGCAGGAGAACAGTATGAGACAGAAGTATCCAGAGCTATTCTAAGTTCGAGGACGAACTTTTTGTAAGGTATGGGGATTGTAACGACCCAATTTTCCCTATTTCAAGTTCTAAAATCCATAAAAATATTTGGAAATACTTTTAAAATATTCTAGAGATTTTTAGAAATTTTTGGAGTATTTTTACGTAATTTTTGGAGGTCGTTTGATATTTTTACAAAACGAAAGAAGTTTAGCTCAAAAAAAAAATTTGTGCAAGCCAAGGTCTGAACCCACGACCTCGACCCGAGCCGAACCCAGCCAACCAACTGGGCTGCGGTTATTTCATGAAAAGGAAATATAATTAAGTTATAGTAAAGGACAGAGATAAGTCTAGGTATTAAAGGATAAGTAAAGGAGAGGAAATTTTACCCGAACCCAAACCTCTCTTCCTCTTCTCCTAACGCGTGCGTCGGCGCTTTTGGGCTCGGGCGGAAACGCAGCAAGCTAGGTTTTGGTCTCCGGCGCCGGCGAAGCCCTTTTCTGGCCGGCCTTCAACCGTGGGTGGTCATCCCGACGAAGTGAACTCGGAAGCACAAAAGAGCCGCCGAGTTTCAAGCTCCACCCGGAACCCTAGCCGCCTCTCTCCTTCGGTTGTAAGTTCAAGCAAATCCCAGTAAGTACTACTCACCTGTGGTAGGAGTAGCTTCACGATTTTTTCCTCCTTTTCCTTGCCGAGCGTGAACAGATTCCCTATTGACTCGTTTAAGGATTTCGGTTGGATTTTGCTAAGCAGAGCAGGTTTTAAGAAGCTTTTGTTTTTAGGTTGTGACTTACAGTTTCAAATTTTGCAGTTCCAAGTTTTACAGTTCATGTAGAGTTTCCAGTAGGGCTATGAGGATTGTTCTTCAGGCTTGAACTTAGCATTTTAGTTGGCATAATCGGGTTGCATGGAAGCAAGCATTTGTTTTCGGTTTTCCTCTGTTGCTGTGGCACACTGCGTGAAGAGTAATTGTGGCTTGGGTTTACAGCAGAAAGTTTCATAGTAACAATTAGGAATTGGTTGATCTGTGCAATTAACTGGACATGAACAACATATGCTTTAGTATATCATGTGTAACTTTTGATTTCAGCAGAAATCACCTTTTCCTTATGTTTTGCTTTGTTGGAAACAACTTAGAGGTGTAGACCTATTAAGTGCAGATCTTTGCATTTTGGTAGTAGTGTAGGATTTTTACTTCCTTTAAGCATTTAGTTTTAGTTTTCTATGTATCTATGCAATGAGCATGAGCATGACCAACCTCTTTAAGCTTATGGTTTAAATTGCAAGGTAGTTTTCTTTATTAGAAGTATAAGTAAGGAAAAGGCCAAGGACTTGATAGGATCCCTAAACTTTAAAAATTGGGATCAACAGCACGCCAAGTACTCAAAGAAATGTCATAGCATTTTATTATAAGAATATTAAAAGATGTGCACGAACAAATTTTAGCATATAGTAGCATGCTGATTTTGTTTCCCATTGCTTTAAGATGTGCATGAATAGATTTTAGCATATAGTAGCATGCTGATTTATGTTTCCCTTTGCTTTAGGATGTGCATGAATTGATTATAGCATGTAGTAGTATGCTGATTTTTATTTCCCTTGCTTTAAGATGTGCATGAAGAGATTGTAACATACACATATGTGCACATAGCATTTAGTTTGGACTTTCCTTGCTGTAATGAGCAACTATAAGTAAGAAAAGATCAAGTCTTAAGTTGATTCCGAATTCTAGAAATTAAGATTAAAAGCACACCAAGTGGTTAAACAAATGCCAAGGCATTTTAATATAAGAGTATTAAAGATAACAAGAAATTTAAAGTAAGAGGCTAGTACCCGACTTCCGAGGTTGTCGTTAAACAAATCCAGGTGACCGTTTCCGAGGTCTCGGCCCTGGTAAGACCAAGGTCTTTACCTCATAGGACTAGAGGCTCGCTACCTCAGTCACTATTAGAGAGCACGCAAAACAAAGATGGTACTAAGCCTGGGCCCAAAGAACAAGAAGAAAAGAAAAGAAAAGAAAGAAGAAAGTAAAAGAGAAATTAAAAGATTAATTTCTGGTATAAAGATATAATAAAATGAAACAAGTATTATGCTTAGAATTAATAGAAGTTAGTTTCTTTAATTCTAAGCCTACAATAGTAGTTTCACTATTTTCCTATCAGTTAGTGAGCATGTTTAGTATTCAGTTTTATTTCTGTATACCATGAGTACATGCAGCTTTGCTTTTAGCATTTCAGTTTTAGTATTGTTGCATTCTTTTATACACTTCGATGTTTTTGTGTGATAGATTAGTACTTACTAAGCATTTTCGCTTATAGTTTTGTTTTCTTTCTTCCTACTACAGATAAAGGAAAAGGTAAGATAAGAAAGCGAGGCGACAGGATGGTGGTGGTGAGGAAGTGTGTGATGTCTGGACTATGGAGAGATCCAGAGAGTGCTACCAAACCTACAGGGCCTATTTGATTAGAATTTTTACTTTAGTTCTTTTCTTTAACACTATTATGAAGTTTGTGAGATTGTAGTTGAGTTTATTTCTGCATGTGCATTTAGTCACTTTAATTATTTGTGGAGTGATATAGTTGGTTGTTTTTAATGGAGTAGTTCTTTCTTTTACTATTGTTTTTATAATTGTGTGGTTGTGAAAAATGTGTTACAGCCGCCTGTAGCTGCGTATATATCTTATGTACTATGGATTTGGTCACCGGTACAAGGGAGACTCTGTCGAAATTTTTCGGTAGGAATTCCTCTGAACCGTGATATATCTAACTGATTCTAATAATAGCGTCAGTGACACTAGTAAGTAGAGTAGTAGTTAGGTAACGGTCGCCCTTAGCGATTAGTAGTAAGAAGGGTGGGTTGTTACACTCGGCTAGGGTGCTACGGCCGTGTGGTTTCACACGGTCGTGCTCCTCTTCTTGTCGGCCAGAGTGACACAGCCGTGTGGCTTTACACGACCATGCATTCCTCATGGTCTCGGTCAAGGTGACACGGTCGTGTGAAGCACATGGTCGTGCACCTCTTCTTCTCGGGTAAAATGGCACAACCGTGTGGTTTCACATGGACGTACACCCCTTCGTCACAGCCGAGGTGACATGGCCGTGTGAGCCACACGACCGTGCCCCACTTCCTCACTGCCCAGGTGACATGGCCGTGTGGAAGCCACACGACAGTGCCCTACTCCAGTAGGGGAGGCCTTACACGGCCGTGTGGCACACACGGCCGTGCCCAAACTTGGGTCTGGTAAGGCCACATGGCAGGTCATCACCACACAACCATAGCATGCCCCTTCACGGGTAGGGCCCCAGGGCTGGTTAGGGTCACACGACCCAGACCCCTCAGCAACTATAGAGTTCCTCTCTGCTCTGCTTCGATCCAAAATATGGCTTAACAGTCGAAACAAGTTCAGACTAGATTTCTGAATCGAGCGAAGTGCAAATAACAATGTCCTTAGAAGGTATATATAGAAAAAAAAAGTAACGCCTGTGCTTTAAGTTAGAGTTTCAGTCAGGCGGTCGTAACATTTTCTGCTGCGTTTACTTTTAGCCGTGTGGGCTCTTATTATACTGCATGGTTGTGTATTTACTTTCAGCCGTGTGGGCTTATTATACTACATGGTTGTGCTTATATCCAGCCGTGTGGGTTGTTGAATATGTTATATGTTGTGTGTGTATTTTAATAATTGTCGAAGTAAATAATGGTAAAGTCTATCAAAAAAATACACATAGTGAAAATATCAGAAGCGGATGAAGATATGAGTGCTAAGGGCTACGCTTGTTGTTGGAAGAGGGCAACAGGTAATGTTACATTTCTTGCTTATGTGAGAAGATAAAGGAGAAGAAAAGAGAGCTTTTGAGCTTGAGGAAAAAACTTTAGGTTTATTGCCATTGGCGAAGAGAATAAGGAGGAAATGTAAAATAAGATGAAGGGAAAATAAAAGAAAGGGATAGGTGAAGGCTCAACGGTGGTGTATAGCATACCAGCGACTGTAGAGTATGTGGGGAGGAAAGGAAGAAAAAAAAGGAAAGAGAAGGTTTCTTCAAGAAAATACCATAATTCATTTTAAACTGATCGAATTTGTTTTATCCTTAATCCACTGCAAATCTATCCGAAGTTGAACTAACTAACGCAGGGCTGGATAGTAATTATCATTTGGGTTAATGAGAAGACAGACTTAAGGAGGTGGCCAAAAAAGAAACCACTAAAGGGAACCTTTTTTTATGAATAGAGCATTAATTCCTCAAACAGCTAATTAGATCTTTATATAGACTCTAAATTCTAATACCCATAAAAAAGGGAAGAAATTCTAATGTACAAACTCCAATTTCTATCTTCTAAACACAGAAAAAGATATAAAAATACAAATTTAATTAACAGAGTCATAATCTTAAATTCTTAACAGACTCAAAATATATAATTATAGAAAGATAGATATTTTGAAAATACTTAAAATATCAAAACTACCTAAAATAAAATAAAATCCAAAAATTACCAAAAAAGTAAAAATAAAAATTATTAAAAAACATTTTTAGAAACCTTTGAATCCTCTTATATCAGCCACCTTGGGTTGGAAAAAGTCATCCTATTTGGATTTCCTGCTCGGCATCTAATCTTCCGATGTCTAGTGCTTCTTCAAATGTCATGTCCTCTAGCCCCATTGACCTGCTAGACGTTCGGTCCTCCAAACCCATCTATACTTCCTGCCTTGTGACTTTAATTTGCCAAGACTTCTACCTAGTATCTGATCCAACTGACCTGCTAGGCTTTTCCTTTTCCTAATATTCACTAGGGCTTTTCATTTATCAAGTATCACTTTGACATTCTAGTTGACCTACCTGCACTCTCAGTAAATTTTCATTAAATAAAAATAAGCCTTAATTTTGAACTTTTTCAAATTATCAAAAATCTAGTTCCTTCAACACCAATAAAATGATCATCAGAGGAGTCAAAAGAGGAAGAATAAGCTCAATCTAACCTTGTAACACAACCGACAATAGAACAAGTGGCTAAGACCGAATATGAACTCAAGTTTGAGTCAAAATTTGAATCAAAGTTTGAGATAAGCCATAGATCTATATATACTTTTCTAGCAAGCCCAATAATGAGGTAGTCTCTCCCTTAGTTAATAAGTTATATACTATCATTTGTAATTTGTTTTGAAATTAGCCAAATCCAATATCTAGGTCAAGTCACTCTAAAATAAGGTAGAAGTCCTTAAGGATAAGACTACCCTTAGCACTTCAAATGAATAAGTTCAAAATGGAACTTCAACACAAGTCCAACAACTTGAATAAAAAAATTCCTTTGAAAATTAGAGTTGAAGAACTAAAAGGATCATTAAAATGTTTAACTTTGATCTCCAAGTCCCTTAATATATTAATTGAAACACAAAGGATCATATACAATTGATCTTCACACGCTTATAAGTCTAAGAAACCTTTCAAAATCATATCTATTATTAGTTAATGAACTGCTAGAAATCGAGTGTAACCATGGGTCCCTAAATCAATTATGAGTATTTAAGTTGGACTAAATCAATATTGAATCCACAATAGTTATATTCATTAGCTAGATAAACCATATCAAAGTTATGATTTAGAGAGAACCAATAGAAAAAATAATTTTATTGTAAGATAAAATTGCACGATTGTTTCATTTGTTACTTTTATTATTCATCCTTAGTTTATTTTTTACTTAACTTAGCATGGCTATGTAAGAAAATAGTTAATTTGATACTTAACAACCTAGTGTTAGGATGTGGTGAGACGATAGTATATTAGGGAAGCTAAGAATAAGTGTATCTAAGTTGGGTATGGATTATCCTATTTGTTGCACTTAGTTGAGAGAAATTAACTGAAGCTACCTTTCCACATCCTAAACTAGTTAGACCTAAATTTTTCAATAAGTAGATTAAAAATATAATTTCTTAAAAAGACTTTATTTAAGGAGGTGTGTTTCTCCAATATCAAAAAAGGCCATTATGCCTTACCACAACTTGTCAGTCAATTTTTGAAATGTGTATTTAACTAATTAATGGCCAAACCTAAATCTTATACAAGGTCAAATTAGATTTAAAATTCAAACTAATTCTCTTTAAGTAAAATAGAAAACCATTTCACCAAACATATAGGTTAACTCGATTAATAATTTAGAAATGGGACAAAGAGAGTCTAAGGTAAAATTGATCAAAAAATTATAAATTAAATTCTATTCAAGAATCATTGTAACTGCGGAAATATAGAATTTTAAAAATTAAGTTAATTTTTTGAAATAAAAAGATTATTGATACAATCACCTGGAATAGATCAAGGTGCCAAAACCATTTTGAAGATTCCAATTTTTTAAAATTTAGGTGCCCGTACCCTAGTCCAGGAAGCCCAAAAAATCCCACCTAAAAAGCCTACCCAAAACATTGTCATTTGGATGAAGGCGCCTCAACATCCTCCAAGTTTCCAGAAATGTTGCCACACAGAAACTTGACAAAGATGGTTCAAGCACATGGAACACATTGGGTGCAGAGATATGATTTTAGAAGGGGGACCCGAGGCTTCAGTTTCAGTCACCTCCAAAGCTTGTTTCCAAGCTGTTTCTTCCCCATTTTTAATTTCAGTCTAGTCTTGCATAGCCTAGGTAATTAGTTCCTATTTTAGTTGTCCAAAAAATGTTTTGGTAACACCCTAAACTCAAATTGTCATTATTATGGTAAAAATAAATCATTTATTTATGTTGGTAGGATTAAGAGAAGAGCCACTGAGCATGTTTCCTCTAGCACCCCAAGAACTAAAATTAGGTTCCATGTAGAGGAACTTAGGGTGTCCACAAGGTGTCTAGAAAGTGAAAATAAAAATTATCATCTGGGTTCATCTACCTATGAGTTATAGGTCGTGGAGTAGGAACTTGTGTATCAAATCATGTTAATATGTTGTATTGTTCCTTTCATTTGTACACTACTTATTTTATTTATATATATTTAAATTGTTAAAACAATTCATGTGTTAAATAGTCAAAGAAAATGTAAATGACAATTCATCCCTCTAGCGATGATAATTCTACATATATATAACATTTTCTTCAACATATACATTATTTTTATAATATGTATACAATTTAAATAAAAAAAATACATGTAGTATCAAATTTTATTTCACAAATCAAGATGGATGATATAATTTATTCTCCATCTTTACAATATGATTAACAATAACAATGACAAACTTGGTGTCCATTTCGTACTTTACATTCCCCTCCTCTACCTGAATTTGAACACCAAGTGTTGCACGCACTAGTATCACTAGCACCTCTACAACTTGTTTGTTGTCTATCACCCCATTTTTTATATTTTAAACAACAATTGGTAGCATCAGAGTGATCTATAATTTCAACCAAAAAAGAATAGTCAACATTAGGATATATTAACAATATGTAACAAATAAATTCAATAAAATTTGCATGGAATATTTAAATGGTGTTTACTTACTTGCAAGGCATATAGTTGTAAAACAAAAGAAATACACAAAGAATTGAAACTCGAGACATTATGTGGTACTAATTAACTTTTGAGTTTTTTGTATTTTGTATTTATTGTGTAATTATAATAGTGGTGCAAGATGAGTATATATATTGTTCCGAGAAGTGAAAATAGGAGAGTACAATTAAAAGAAAATATGACAAATAACATAACCGATCCTATAATTAGTAGCAAAGTGGACATACACTTTTAGAAAGCTTACTATTTTTATCTACGTTTCAATTATGTATTGTCTTATAAATAGAAAGAATGTAATATTTATCGAGTATATAATTTTGTTATATATATCAGTTATTTAATTATAGGAAACATAGTATATATACTATACACTTTTAGAAATAATACTATAAACAAAATTGTTAATGAATATTTTCTTACAGAACATTGCAGAAAGTCCTTGTAGTGAGTATGCATAACTTTTTTTAAAAAAATACAACTTTTTCAAATCCACGTCATTCTTTCTTTCTCTTTTATTTTTATAAAATCAACATTTCCACTCCTCATTCTCCTCGCAATAGACTTAGTATTTCAACTGGTTCAAACTTATTACTTTAGCACTTAGAGATTATATATTTTATTTTGTGACTTACTACTTTATGACAAAAATATTATGAAGTAAAATGTTACTTAAAATTAGAAGTGATGCTTGTATTTTTTAACCTACATAGTCTAAAATGATATTTACTTCATCAATTTTATAACGCAAATAATTATCATATATTACTTTGTAATTAATAATTGTGGAAGTAAACAATGGCTAAGTCTATCAAAAAAATACACATAGTGAAAATATGAGAAGCGGATGAAGATACGAGGGCTGAGGGCTAAGCTTGCTTTTTGAAGAGGGCAATAGGTGATGTTACATTTCTTGCTTGTGTGAGAAGATAAAGGAGAAGAAAAGAGAGCTTTTTTGTTTGAGAAAAAAACTCTAGGTTTATTGCCATTGGTGAATAGGATAAGGAGGAAATGGAAAAGAAGATGAAGGGAAAATAAAAGAGAGGGATAGGTGAAGGCACAACGGTGGTGTATAACATACCAGCGACTATAGTGTATGTGGGGAGGAAAGGGATAAAAAAAAGGAAAGAGAAGGTTTCTTCAAGAAAATACTATAATTCATTTTAAACTGATCGATCTGTTTTATCCTTAATCAACTCCAAATCTATACGAAGTTGAACTAACTAATGCGGGGCATGATAGTAATTATCAATTGGGCTAATGAGAAGACAAAATTAAGGAGACAGCCAAAAAAGAAACCACTAAAGGGAAACTTTTATTATGAATAGAGCATTAATTCCTCAAACAACTAATTAGATGTTTATATAGACTCTAAATTCTAATACTCATAAAAAGGAAAGAAATTCTAATGTACAAACTCCAATTTCTATATGCCAAACACAGAAAAAAGATATAAAAAAGAAAATATTATAAACAGACTCATAATCTTAAATTCCTAAACGGATTCAAAATATATAATTATAGAAATATTGATATTTAGAAAATACTTAAAACATCGAAACTACCTAAAAGAAAATAAAACCCAAAAATTACCAAAAAAATAAAAATTATTAAAAACATTTATAAAAATCTTTGAATCCTCTTATATCAGCCACCTTGGGTTGGAAAAAGTCATCCTGTTTGGATTTCCTACTCGACATCCAAGCTTCTGACATCTAGTGCTTCCTCAAATGTCATGTCCTCTAGCCCCATTGACCTGCTAGATGTCCAATCCTCCAAACCCATCTATACTTCCTACCTTGTGACTTTAATTTGCCAAGCCTTCTACCTAGTATCTGATCCAGCTGACCTGCTAGGCTTTTCCTTTTCCTAATATCCATTAGGGAATTTCCTTTATCAAGTATCACTTAGACATTCTAGTTAACCTACTTGAACACTCAGTAAACTTTCATTAAATAAAAATAAGCCTTAATTTTGAACCTTTTCCAATTATCAAAAATCTAGTTCCTTCAACACCAATAAAATGATTGTAACGACCCGCCTTCTACTGACTAGGCTGTAAGGCCGATCGCTACATTATGCTGTGCTAAATTACTATTGCGGAAAAATCTGAATTGATTAAAATTTTACTAAACTGATTACTGTAAAATCTGAACTTAATATTCTAGGTGTACCTAGGAGTTGTACACATGCTGGGGAAGATAATCTATGCCTCTCGGATGTCCTGCTAGTTGTAACCAGGCATTTCAACCGATCCATGAATCGATTGAGCTGTCGGATCGATCCAGTGATCGATCCAGCTTGATACTGGCACGGAGGAAAACTCTGGATCGGTCGGCTGACCGATCCAGTGGCTATATGGCTTCTGTATGCGGCTGGATCGGTCTACCGACCGATCCAGGAGTACACTGATCGGTCGGTAGACCGATCCAGTGGCTCACTGATCGGTCGGCTGACCGATCAGTGAGCTTCTGTACTCTCTGCTAACTCTCTGTTCGCGACTGGATCGGTCAGCTGACCGATCCAGTGGCACAACCCCAATTCTGATCGATTTGTAGATCGATCTGGGTTTCTGATTTTGCACTAGACCTCTGATTTCAGCACTAGTTCGTGCCAAAATCTCATATAAGAATTCTAAAATCGTTTGAAATAAGTTCTAACATCTATTAACTAACATTCTGACATAATTACTAACAATTTAAACAAATCTTCCATGGGTTAACATTCTAAGGTCAAAAAGTGCATAAAGGTACTGAAGAAAAGAAAACTAAGTTCTTAATTTGCTAACTCCCTAAGGATCTTCATTCCAGGTTCCTGCCACACACACCATCACTGCATTGACCCTCAGCTTCCTCTGCTAGTCCATCTTTCCTTTACCTTTATCTGCAGTATAAGGAAAAGAAAGTATCTATAAGCTTTCGCTTAGTAAGAAACCATCTACCTCACTAAAACATGCATTCGATGCAATATGCTTTTAAAAGAATGCTATTTTAAAACATGCACTGAATTTGTTAAAGCATGGCATACTGAAGTTACATGGCATAATTACTGAAACATGGTATAAATACTGAAACATGGCATGCATAATAAAAATCTAAGCATGGAGCTATCTCATGGTATCAACTAGGAGAACTAAACCGAAACTGAAACTAAAACTGAGCTAACACTATATTCACATAACTAGATTAAGAGTTTGAAAGCTATTATCATAATAAGTGAAAATAGTAATCATGCTGCTGTTTGGGCCCGGCTACTGTACTTGCTGTGCGCGCATCCCTAACTAGACCCGGGGTTGCAAATTCTGAATCTAGTAGGGTTTACTAGGTTAGCTAAACCTAGGGACGACTGTTGGAGCCCAACCCAATGGATATCTAATCCAGTACAGTGCCACTGAAAGTAAAATACTGAACGTGAACTAATAAATTCTTGTCTTGCTTTTACTAGGTTGTCTAAACCTAGAACTAGGTTATCTAAACCTAGAGGCAACTGTGGGAGCCTACCCATTGGACATCTAGTCCTGTAAAAGCTGGAGCAAGACTAAATAAACTATAAAATGCTGCTACTGCATTTATCTAAGCTACTAAAATGCCTAAGTTGCATTTTTCTGTGCCAAACAACTAAAACGAACACTTGGTATGCGCTAATTCGCATCCTTTGTGTCGGTAGTCTACATATTACTAAACTAATACATGGAATTCACACGAAGCTATTTATACTGCAGGTGAGGGGTTTCTTACCTCCTGTTCGTAATTTCTTACGATTCAAATCGTTAGGTCTCTGGAGGAGACGATCCTTTCGATGATCTTCTCGCGTCTATGCGTTCCTCACACGGAGGGGAGCGTCCTCGTGCACTTGGTGTTGTCGGGAGGTGCTCCTAGGGCCCTAGGCTTGGTGCGCCGAGAGAAAAAGAGGAGGGAGAAGGGGTGTCGGCGGTGAGGGTTGGAGTGGAGGAGAAATTGTCGAACCAAACAAAATAAACCAAACCCCACTTAAATTTTCTATTTATATTAAGTGGGTAATTTCACCCAACTCTAATATAAATTTAATTGCCTCCCTTTTCTTTCAGCATGACCCTGCTGGGTTCACTTGGTTTACTAAAGCTATCTATAAGTCATAGGGTTCGCTAGGTCTCAGGTTCAATTCCCGCGTAGGCTATTTTCGTTTTCTATTTATTTTTGCTATTTCCGCTATCCTAAAAATTCTGGAAAAATATCTAAAAATTCCAGAATAATTATAGAATATTTCTAATATAGTTTTGAGAATTTTAGGGTGTTACAATCCCCCATACCTTATAAAAAGTTCATCCTCGAACTTAGAATAACTCTGGGTACTTCTGTCTCATGCTGGCCTCTGTCTCCCAAGTTGCCTCTTCTGATGTGTGACTGTACCAAATAACTTTGACTAATGGTACTTCCTTGTTCCGCAATTTCTTAACTGCTCGTTCTATTATCTGAATAGGCCGACTGTCATAGCTGAGGTCCTCGCGGATCTGTACTGACTTGGGCTCAATCACCTGAGTGGCATCTGGGATATGCTTCTTCAGCATAGAGACATGAAATACATTGTGGACAGCTGACATTTCCTGGGGTAGCTCTAGCTCATATGCTACCTTGCCCATTCTTCTGCTAATAAGGTTTGGTCCCACATATCGGGGACTTAACTTGCCCTTCTTCCCAAAACGCATTACTCCCTTCATGGGAGCTACTCTGAGGAACACTGAATCCCCAACTGAAAACTCTAAAGGTCTGCGCCATGTATCAGCATAGCTTTTCTGGTAGCTCTGAGCTGTCTCTATCCTCTGGCGGATCTGCTGTATAGCTACTGTGGTATCTGCCACTAGGACAGTCTGAAGTTCTAGTTCTTTCTGTTCACCACTCTCATACCAGCAGATTAGAGATCTACACCTCCGCCCATAGAGAGCCTCATAAGGTGTCATACCGATAGTGGCCTGATAGCTGTTGTTGTATGCAAATTCTGCTAGACTCAGATATTTGCACCAACTTCCTTTGAAATCTAGGGCACATGCTCGGAGCATATCTTCGAGTACCTGATTTACCCGCTCCGTCTGTCCATCGGTCTGAGGATGGAAGGCTGTGCTAAACTTCAACTTCGTGCCCAAAGCTGACTGTACACACTCCCAGAAGTGTGATGTGAATCTGCTATCTCTGTCTGATATAATGGTTCGTGGGACTCCATGTAATCTAACGATCTCCTTGAGATACAACTTAGCTAGCTGTTCCATGGAGTAGGATATCCTGATAGCTAAGATGTAACGACCACCCTTCTTACTACTACTACACTCTAAGGATGACCGTTACTTGACTACTAACTCTACTTAACCGGTATGATAAAAATATCACATGGAAACCCTAACGAAAAATTTCGGCAGAGTCTCCCCTGTACCGGTGACCATATCCGTAAATACATACAGAGTATACTCAGCCACAGGCGGCTGGAACATATATTTTCACAACCACGCAGTTTAATAAATCAAATCATGTAGGTAATGAAAAGCGGAAACATAACTTCCTACTACAAAATTTTCTTATCAACTTAATAAGAAATTAAGCTAAACAAATTCTTAAACTAAGTGAGTTCTTTAGCTAAGTCTTAAGGATCTCCATAGTCCACACATCACACACCGTCACAGCATCTCATTGTCGCCTTCTTCCTTATACTTTAGCTTTTCCTTTATCTGCAGTAGGAGGCAAATAGTATCTATAAGCTAAAAGCTTAGTGAGCGCTATCCTACTCACAAAAACTCGATATGCATGTATATAAATAAAAACATGCTAAAACTGAATGCTAACATGTAAAGCTACTCATGCTCATAAATAGCAAAGAAATCAACTAACCGAAAAGCTAACATGTATAGCTACTCATGCTCATAAATAGCAAAGGAATCATGCTAACTGAAATACTTAACATGTATAGCTAATCATGCTCTTAAAGCAATAAAGGAATCATACTAACTGAAATACTAAACATGTACAACTAATCATGCTCATAAATAGCGAAGAAACTAACTGAAAAGCTAACATGTAAAGCTAATCATAGAACTATCATGTGTATCAATAAGAAACTGAATTGATACCTAAGCTAAACTAATTAATGCTAAACTGAGTCTAACTTGTATTCACATAAATAATTTGTGAAGTTTTGAAAACTATTTACATAATAGATTAAAATAATAATCATGCTGTTGATGGGCCCGGCAACTGTACTTGCTGTGCGCGCATCCCTAACTAAACCCGGGATTGCAAGTTCCGAGTCTAGTAGGGTTTACTAGGTTGTCTAAACCTAGGGACGACTGTGGGAGCCCAACCCAATGGATATCTAATCCAGTACAGTGCCACTGCTGAAAATAAAATACTGATTTCATAGCTAATTTTCTTACCTTGCTTTAACTAGGTTATCTGAACCTAGAGGCGACTGTGGGAGCCCACCCATTGGACCATAGTCCTATATAAGCTGAAGCAAGACTAAATAAGTTATTTTAATTGCTTCTACTGCATTTACTGAGCTATTAAAATGCCTACTGTAGCATTATATTGAGCTAAGCATTTTATCAAGCACTTGGGGTGCACTAGAACACACACCCTACGTACTGAAAATCTGTATACAAAGCTTAACATAAATCTGCATGCAAAGCTTAACAAAAATCTGCATATTAAGCCTATCAAAATCTGCATACTTTACTTATAAAAAATCTGCATGCTATAAAAATAGAACTGCTCATGTTATTCCAATAGCAAATAGGAGACTAGAACAACTTAAGCATGCTGTGAAAGTAAAACCAATTCAACTACTAGGCATGCAATAGAATCGAGAAAATAAGGAATCGTTGCTGTATGGAATTAACAGAATATCATGCTTACTAAATCAACACAAAAGGATCTAAACCACTATGAATTGGTGGCTGTTCTTGCCCATGAATATGCACAAAAGATCTATCCAAACATACTAGCGTTCCAAATTGTGCATGCTCATAAATAAAACTGCTCATACTCATTGGATAGTATGGAAGAAAAATAAATTCTGCAGCAAATAAAATCTGCACTTAATGGAACCTAACATTACGAATTGTTTCCAGCAAAAGAACACAACTTCAAGCTTCTTTAACGTGCTATAAAATAGGCAACAGAATGCTACTTCAAACTTTCTAACATGCTATAAATAAAGCAAAAGAATACAACTTTAAGCTTCTTAAACATGCTGTCCAAAAACTAAATCTCTAATCAACTTTGATTCTGTACAACGATTCTGTGCAACATGACCTGAAAGCAAGGAAGGAAACTATAACAGAATATAGAGCTCAGACTGTATACTAATACTTGCAAGAACTAATCTAGGAACTAGCATAGATGGTTGGAAACTAAAATGAAACCCAATGAAAATCCATCTGATGCAAATTCGACATACTGTCAAGCTACACGATCCAGTTGCAATCCCAATGGTAGGAAACAAAGGCATCATTAATCAAGGTTAAATCCACTACACCCTTTTTCCTTCCTAAAGGCCACGGCAGGTTCAACAAGAACAAAGAGAAACAAAAACTTGATCTCTTGCAAGATTAGATTCGGCACAAACCCAAATCCAAATTACTCAATAATAAGATGAGACCATAATCAACCTAACAAATTCGGAATTTAATGGTCATGGCAGCAAACACAAGGAAACTTCAAACAAATCCGAAAGCAAAGAAAACAAATCGATGCTCGGAACTACTCCTACTGCAGGTGAGAAGCAACTCACCTGATTCTTGAATTCAAACCGAAGGAGAAAACCTCTAGGGTTCGCGGAGAAACTTCAAATTCCAACCCTTCCTCGTGCCCACGAGCTCCCTTCAACGAGGAGACCTCGAATATGTGAAGAACCGACGGAGAGGAGTGCTCGCCGACCGTCGGAGTTGAGCCCTAAGCTCGGCTTCGTTTCCGCCCGAGAAGGAATCGTCGCCGCGCCGTCGCAGAAGGGAAGAGGAGAAAAGGAGAGAAAGGTTCGGGGAAAAAGAAAACTTAAGTTCTCTTTTCTTGTCACTAGGGCTTCAATTTTAACATATATATATATCTCGCACCCTACCTTTTCGCGAAATACTCGCGGAAGAGTTGGTTGGCTACGGTTTCGACCAAGTCCCAGATCGCAGCTTCGATTCCTCAGACGCGCACTTTTCGTTTCGATTTATTTTCAATGTTCCTAACTATACCTTATATAAATTTGTTCTCACATCTAGTTAACAAATCGAGCATAGCTCGGTTGGTCGGGCCAAGTTCTGCTTGGGCCGAGGCTCTCGGTTCGAAACCCAGCTTCTTCATCTTATTTTTCCTTGCTATTATTCCCCATTACCATTTTCTACATCATATACATCTTATCTCATATATTATTAACAAAACAGCCATAGCCCAGATGGTTTAGCCGCGTCCGGTTGGGTCGTGTATGACCTGAGACCACGGGTTCGAGACCTAGCTTCAAACACATTAGTTTTTTTTTTTTTTTTTTAAACTTCTTCCTCTTGGTAAAAATACCAAACGAGCTCCAAAAATTGCATAAAAATACTCTATAAATTCCTAAAAATCTCTAGAATATTTCTATAACATTTCTAGATTTTTATAAGGACCTTTAGAACTCGAAATAGGGAAAATTGGGTCGTTACAATTCTCCCTCCCTTATAAAAAAGTTCATCCTCGAACTTAGAATAATTCTGGATATATTTCTGTCTCATGCTGTCTCTTCGCTCCCCTAGTAACTTTCCCGTGCTTCTGGTTCTACCAGATGACTTTTACTAATGACACTTCTCTGTTTCCTAGTCTCTTGTCTGCTCTGTCCACTATCTGTGTCTGCTCTTATAGCTAAGATCCTCTTGGATCTGCACTGTCTGAGGCTGAATCACTTGGCTAAGGTCGTGAATACACTTCTTAGCATGGAGACATGAAACACATTGTGTATTGCTGACATATCTTGAGGTAAGTCTAGCTTGTAAGCTACCTTCCCAATTCTCTCCTTGATCGGGGTAAGGTCCTACGTATCGAGGACTTAACTTGCCCTTTTTCTCTTGGGTTCTCCGATGTACTCGAACTGTGCTTCTGCTTCAGGTTGGAATATGACTTTCTGTTTACGGCACTCTATGGAGGCACCGTATCTGATCAGGAAGTTCATTCCAAATATGACATCGTAGTCAGTCATGTCTAGCACTATCAGATCACAAAAGAGTTCTCTGTCTGCTATCATGACTGGCACTGTTCTGAGCCAGTGCGTGGATGCCATAACTTCTCCCGAAGGTAATGTTGTTAGAAACTGACTACTGAGTACCTCTGGGGGTATTGCTAACTTTTCGGCGAATGCCCTGACTATATAAGAATGGGTTGCCCCAGTATCGAATAAGACAGTTGTACTTTGCTGTAAAATACTAATCTGACCTGTAACAATTGTCGAGGTATTTGCTACGTCCTCTCTGGTGAGTGAGTAGATCCTCGCGTTCGTTGTAGCTAAGGGGGCTTCTAATCTGCCCTGACTAATGTGTGGACCATCTAGAGCGGCCTGCATCTGGTGTAACTGTGCTGACTGGCCTCCATACTGAATCGGCTGTGGGGGAGGAAAGCTGGTCTTGTTCGGGCATTGCTTAGCCATATGCCCTTCCTGTCCACATTCGAAGCATCCTCGTGTGCCCTTGCGACAAACTCCTGGGTGAAATTTCCCACAAGTAGCATACTTGGGATAACTTGGGTGCTTGCTAGCTGGTCCTCCTTTTGGGTAATCCCCTGGTTTGCGCTTGTTGCTGCGGTTCCCTTTCCAGTTAGAACTGTGGCCTTGAGATTTCTGAGTATCTGAACTTCCTTGGCCTTTGGAATCTGAGGAGGTTTGCTTCTGCTGCTTGATGTTGTTCTGGTAGTGCTCGGTGATCAGAGCACTACTCACTAGTTCTTCTGTGGTTTGCGGCCTATGAACACCGCCAGCCACGTTCATTGCTATTTTCGGCCTCAACATTTTGAGCATCAGCCGAACTCGTTCCTTTTCTGTGCTGACTAATTCGGGACATAGACGAGCCAGTCTGTTGAATTTCTTCACGGCTTCCTCAACTGATAGGTTGCCCTGACGAAACTCCGTGAACTCGTCGTAGTGGCGGTTTGTGACCCGCATGTGAAAGAACTCCTCGAAGAATTCTTTCTCGAAGTCAGCCCATGTCATCTGGTTCACTGGGCGCTTCGCTCTGACTCTCTCCCACCACATACGTGCGTCTCCTGTCAGGCAGAAGGAGGCACACTTCACCTTCTCCTGTTCTGGCAAGTCCAGAAGCTCCATCGTGCTCTCCAGTGTTTTGAACCAGGCTTGAGCATCCCATGGTTCGCTGGTGCCTGAGAAGTTCTCTCTGCCACTGGATCAGGTAAGCCTCTCTCTTTGCTTCCCTGCCGGAGCTACTGGTGCTGTAGGTGGATGGTGGAACCTCTATAAATGCTGGGGTCGCTAGGTTAGGTTCCGGGGTCACTGTGGGAGTATTCTGCCGATTAGCCTTTAAGGTGGCTATCTCCTGTAAGGTCTGGAGGAGGCACTGAACTGCCTGCCTCTTGCTGGGGCTCAGTAGCTAGTGCCCTTCTAGCTGGGCGTCCTCGTGCCATTTCTAAAGACATAGAGGATGTACATAACTAATCTAATCACGTTTAACTAGCTACTATAAACATGTTAGAGGTTATCACACATAAGCATGCTATAATTATTCCTAAACATGAAAGCAAGAAACATAAATGGATTAGAGGTATTCTTACTTGGAAGACGGCAAGGCTGATGCTGATGTGTGTGATGCTGGAGAATGGGAACTGCTCTGATACCAACAGTAACGACCACCCATCTTACTACTACAACACTCTAAGGATGACCGTTACTTGACTACTAACTCTACTTAACCGGTATGATAAAAATATCACATGGAAACCCTACCGAAAAATTTTGGCAGAGTTTCCCCTGTACCGGTGACCATATCCGTAAATACATACAGAGTATACTCAGCCACAGACGGCTGGAACATATATTTTCACAACCACGCAGTTTAATAAATCAAATCATGTAGGTAATGAAAAGCGGAAACATAACTTCCTACTACAAAATTTTCTTATCAACTTAATAAGAAATTAAGCTAAACAAATTCTTAAACTAAGTGAGTTCTTTAGCTAAGTCTCAAGGATCTCCATAGTCCACACATCACACACCGTCACAGCATCTCCTTGTCGCCTTCTTCCTTATACTTTAGCTTTTCCTTTATCTGCAGTAGGAGGCAAATAGTATCTATAAGCTAAAAGCTTAGTGAGCGCTATCCTACTCACAAAAACTCGATATGCATGTATATAAATAAAAACATGCTAAAACTGAATGCTAACATGTAAAGCTACTCATGCTCATAAATAGCAAAGAAATCAACTAACTGAAAAGCTAACATGTATAGCTACTCATGCTATAAATAGCAAAGGAATCATGCTAACTGAAATACTAAACATGTATAGCTAATCATGCTCTTAAACCAATAAAGGAATCATACTAACTGAAATACTAAACATGTACAACTAATCATGCTCATAAATAGCGAAGAAACTAACTGAAAAGCTAACATGTAAAGCTAATCATAGAACTATCATGTGTATCAATAAGAAACTGAATTGATACCTAAGCTAAACTAATTAATGCTAAACTGAGTCTAACTTGTATTCACATAACTAATTTGTGAAGTTTTGAAAACTATTTACATAATAGATTAAAATAATAATCATGCTGTTGATGGGCCCGGCAACTGTACTTGCTGTGCGCGCATCCCTAACTAAACCCGGGATTGCAAGTTCCGAGTCTAGTAGGGTTTACTAGATTGTCTAAACCTAGGGACGACTGTGGGAGCCCAACCCAATGGATATCTAATCTAGTACAGTGCCACTGCTGAAAATAAAAAACTGATTTCATAGCTAATTTTCTTACCTTGCTTTAACTAGGTTATCTGAACCTAGAACTAGGTTATCTGAACCTAGAGGCGACTGTGGGAGCCCACCCATTGGACCGTAGTCCCATATAAGCTGAAGCAAGACTAAATAAGTTATTTTAAATGCTTCTACTGCATTTACTGAGCTATTAAAATGCCTACTGTAGCATTATATTGAGCTAAGCATTTTATCAAGCACTTGGGGTGCACTAGAACACACACCCTACGTACTGAAAATCTGTATACAAAGCTTAACATAAATCTGCATGCAAAGCTTAACAAAAATCTGCATATTAAGCCTATCAAAATCTGCATACTTTACTTATAAAAAATCTGCATGCTATAAAAATAGAACTGCTCATGTTATTCCAATAGCAAATAGGAAACTAGAACAATTTAAGCATGCTGTGAAAGTAAAACCAATTCAACTACGAGGCATGCAATAGAATCTAGAAAATAAGGAATCGTTGCTGTATGGAATTAACAGAATATCATGCTTACTAAATCAATATAAAAGGATCTAAACCACTATGAATTGGTGGTTGTTCTTGCCCATGAATATGCACAAAAGATCTATCCAAACATACTAGCGTTCCAAATTGTGCATGCTCATAAATAAAACTGCTCATACTCATTGGATAGTATGGAAGAAAAATAAATTCTGCAGCAAATAAAACCTGCACTTAATGGAACCTAACATTACGAATTGTTTCCAGCAAAAGAACACAACTTCAAGCTTCTTTAACGTGCTATAAAATAGGCAACAGAATGCTACTTCAAACTTTCTAACATGCTATAAATAAAGCAAAAGAATACAACTTTAAGCTTCTTAAACATGCTGTCCAAAAACTAAATCTCTAATCAACTTTGATTCTGTACAACGATTCTGTGCAACATAACCTGAAAGCAAGGAAGGAAACTATAACAGAATATAGAGCTCAGACTGTATACTAATACTTACAAGAACTAATCTAGGAACTAGCATAGATGGTTGGAAACTAAAATGAAACCCAATGAAAATCCATCTGATGCAAATTCGACATACTGTCAAGCTACACGATCCAGTTGTAATCCCAATGGTAGGAAACAAAGGCATCATTAATCAAGGTTAAATCCACTACACCCTTTTTCCTTCCTAAAGGCCACGGCAGGTTCAACAAGAACAAAGAGAAACAAAAACTTGATCTCCTGCAAGCTTAGATTCGGCACAAACCCAAATCCAAATTACTCAACAATAAGATGAGACCATAATCAACCTAACAAATTCAGAATTTAATGGTCATGGCAGCAAACACAAGAAAACTTCAAACAAATCCGAAAGCAAAGAAAACAAATCGAAGCTCGGAACTACTCCTACTGCAGGTGAGAAGCAACTCACCTGATTCTTGAATTCAAACCGAAGGAGAAAACCTCTAGGGTTCGCGGAGAAACTTCAAATTCCAACCCTTCCTCGTGCCCACGAGCTCCCTTCAACAAGGAGACCTCGAATCTGTGAAGAACCGATGGAGAGGAGTGCTCACCGACCGCCGGAGTTGAGCCCTAAGCTCGGCTTCGTTTCCGCCCGAGAAGGAATCGCCGCCGCGCCGTCGCAGAAGGGAAGAGGAGAAAAGGAGAGAAAGGTTCGGGGAAAAAGAAAACTTAAGTTCTCTTTTCTTATCACTAGGGCTTCAATTTTAACATATATATATATCTCGCACCCTACCTTTTCACGAAATACTCGCGGAAGAGTTGGTTGGCTGCGGTTTTGACCAAGTCCCAGGTCGCAGCTTCGATTCCTCAGACGCGCACTTTTCGTTTCGATTTATTTTCAATGTTCCTAACTATACCTTATATAAATTTGTTCTCACATCTAGTTAACAAATCGAGCATAGCTCGGTTGGTCGGGCCATGTTTTGCTTGGGCCGAGGAGCTCGGTTCGAAACCAAGCCTCTTCAACTTATTTTTCCTTGCTATTATTCCCCATTACCATTTTCTACATCATATACATCTTATCTCATATATTATTAACAAAACAGCCATAGCCCAGATGGTTTAGCCGCGTCCGGTTGGGTCGTGTCTGACTCGAGACCACGGGTTCGAGACCTAGCTTCAAACACATTCGGTTTTTTTTTTTTTTAACTTCTTCCTCTTGGTAAAAATACCAAACGAGCTCCAAAAATTACATAAAATTACTCTATAAATTCCTAAAAATCTCTAGAATATTTATATAACATTTCTAGATTTTTATAAGGAGCTTTAGAACTCGAAATAGGGAAAATTGGGTCGTTACATAAGAAGTGGGTTGATTTAGTCAATCTGTCGACTATTACCCAGATGGTATCAAAACCACTCGTGGTTCTGGGTAATCCCACTATGAAGTCCATAGAAATGTCTTCCCACTTCCATTCCGGAATCTGAATGGGCTGCAAGACTCCTCCAGGTAGCTGATGTTCTGACAGGTTAGGCAGGTGCTGACATATCGAGCGATGTCTCTCTTCATCCCAGGCCAGCAAAAACGTTTCTTCAAGTCCTGGTACATTTTGGTGGAGCCTGGATGCATCGTATAGGGAGTCTTGTGAGCCTCATCTAAAATCTTCCTTCTGAGTTCTTCCTGATCTGGAACACATAATCTGTCGCCAAAGTACAACACCCCGCTAACGGACACTCTGAATTCTCCACTTTCTAATTCTGCTAATTCTTGCTTGATTTTTTGAATTTCAGGATCCTGCTCCTGAGCTGTCTGGATGTCACCAAGCAAGGTAGACTCTAATGTCATAGTAGAGAGCTGTCCGACTATGAGTTCGAGACCGAAATATGTGATCTCTTTCTGTAGGGGTGGTGACATGGCTGCTAGAGATAATAAGGTAGCACTGGACTTTCTGCTAAGTGCATCTGCTACCCTATTTGCTTTTCCTGGGTGGTAGAGGATGTCTATGTCGTAGTCTTTGACCAGCTCTAGCTATCTGCGCTGGCGCATATTTAGATCCTTCTGAGTGAAGAAGTACTTCAGACTCTGATGATCTGTATACACTCTGCACTGAGCTCCATACAAGTAATGTCTCCAAATCTGGAGAGCGAACACTACTACTGCAAGCTCAAGGTCATGAGTAGGATAGTTCTTCTCATAATCCTTGAGTTGTCTAGAGGCGTAGGCGATTACCTTGCCATCTTGCATCAGTACTGCTCCTAGTCCCAACTTAGAGGCATCACTGTATATATCAAAGCTATCTGCGTTCTCTGGTAGCGTCAGAATAGGTGCACTGGTCAATCTCCTTTTCAGCTCGCTGAAACTGTTCTCACAGTCCTCTGTCCACTGATATTTTCTGTTCTTTCTGGTAAGAGATGTCAGTGGGGAGGCTATCCTGGAGAAGTCCTCTACGAATTTTCTGTAATAGCCTGCTAATCCCAGAAAGCTTCTGATCTCGCTAGCGTTCTTGGGTCTCTACCAATTGCTCACAGCTTCTATCTTACTGGGGTCTACCATGATACCATCCTTTGAGATGATATGGCCCAGGAAGGACACCTGATCTAACCAAAATTCACATTTCGTGAACTTGGCGTACAGCTGATTCTGCTGAAGGGTCTACAATACTATTTTCAGGTGCTCTGCGTATCCTTCCTGAGTTCTGGAATAGATAAGAATGTCATTGATGAACACGATAACGAACTTATCTACATATTCTCTGAATACCCTGTTCATAAGGTCCATGAAAGTAGCTGGAGCATTTGTCACGCCAAATGGCATGACTACGAACTCGTATTGTCCGTATCTAGTCCTGAATGTTGTCTTGGGTATGTCCCCTTCTTTAACCTTCACCTGATGATAACCTGATCTGAGGTCTATTTTAGAGAACACTGCTGCTCCCTTTAGCTGATCAAATAGGTCATCGATTCTGGGAAGAGGATACATGTTCTTGATCGTGACTTGGTTCAGTGCCCGGTAATCTATACACAGGCGCATGCTCCCTTCCTTCTTCTTTACAAACTATACAGGTGCTCCCCATGGTGAGTGACTAGGACGGATGAAGCCCTTGTCAAGCAGCTCCTGTAATTGCTCATGAAGTTCTTTCAGTTCTGCTGCAGCCATGCGATAAGGTGCTTTGGAGATAGGATTTGTACCGGGGATGAGCTCTATCTCAAATTCGATCTCCCTGTCTGGTGCTAGGCCTGGTAACTCTTCAGGGAAAACTGCTGGGTAGTCACATACGACTCGGACCTCTGCTAAATGTTGGTCCTTGTCCTGACTGGTACTGACTACGTGTGCTAAGAACCCCGTACATCCTGAATCCATCAACCTCTGTGCCTTCATAGCTGAGAGAAACTTCTTGGCTTTTCTCCTGGGTTCTCCGACGTATTCAAACTGTGCTTCTGCTTCGGGTTGGAATATGACTTTCTGTTTACGGCACTCTATGGAAGCACCGTATCTGATCAAGAAGTCCATTCCAAAGATGACATCGTAGTCAGTCATATCTAGCACTATCAGATCACAAAAGAGTTCTCTGTCTGCTATAGTGACTGATACTGCTCTGAGATTTTGGATTTCAGTATATCCTCATGCATATCGAGATTTTGTGAGTTAGATAGCGCTTACTAAGCAAATTTTGCTTATAGACTACACTTCCTCATACTGCAGATACAGGAAAGGAAAAGATATAGAAAGGAAGGCGACAAGGAGGTGTTCGAAGGATGTGTGATGCCAGGACTATGGAAGCCTTGGGACTAGGAAAGAAGTTTTAGTTTAGTTTTTATTGTCTTTTGCTATGTTAGGAGTATTTGATATAGTATTTGTTATTTTGATATGATTAGGACGTAGTAGAAGAATTATAATCTTGTGTGATGATTTCTTGTGTTGTTTTCTTTATTTTGGATTTATTATACTGCGTGGTTGATTGATATGTATTCCAGCCGCTTGTGGCTGAGTATATATATTGCATGTATTGTTGAATAAGGTCACCGGTACAGGGGAGACTCTGTCAAAATTTTTCGGTAGGGTTTCCATGTGATTTTTAATCATACCGGTTAAGTAGAGTTAGTAGTTAAGTAACGGTCATCCTTAGAGAGTAGTAGTAGTAAGAAGGTGGTCGTTACAGTAGGTGCAGCAGAGACCGGCAAGAGCGGGGTGAATTGTTGTAAACAAAAATAAAAACACCCTTCTCGAATTTCAACTCAGAACAAATGCAGTAGTAAAATAATTGAGGCAGAAAATAAAAGTAGAGACAGAATTTTAACCTAGTAACAACCAAGAGGGTTGTTAATCCAGGGCAGTGAAAAGCTCACTAAGAAAATTCTTCTTTGTTGAAGGCGGAGAAGCCTTTTACACTCTAATGGCTCAGAACTACTGCTAGGAAATGCTTACAGAGTTGAATGTAGAAGTTGTTGTGAATTCCTAGCTCCAAGGGCCTTTAAATAGCCTCTAGAAATCTTATCTCGAGGGTCCAAGGCGCCTCCAATAGGGGTCCAAGGCGCCTCCAAGAGGTGAGCGGATAAAACTTTATCCGTAGCTTGAAATGGTCACTTTGACCTGTTGAAGGCGCCTTCAACAAGGTTGAAGGCGCCTTCGAGCTGGAGGCACCTCCAAGCCTGATGGAGGCACCTCCAAGCTGGCAGCTCCAATTCCAGCTTGCTTTCTTCAGCTTCCGACGCTCCGTTCTTTTGGGTGATTGCGGCCAACCGGAATAGGGCGCACCCGAACCCAATTCCCGGCCTTCTCCTCGAGCAGCCTTCCATCCCAGCTTAACGTCTCTCGAACGCCGCGCACGCTCTTCACGCCCAACGGAGTACTCTTCCGCAGCTCTCTCGTCCTTCGGACGCACCGAGCCCGTCGGCTCCCTTCCCGTACCGTCCTTCTCGCTAGCTGCGTCTTCCGCTCGACTTCCTGTGCTCCTAAGCTCATGCACACTCAGACACAGGGATCAAACACAGCATGACCTAACCAACTTGGTTGATCACATCAAAACTACCACGGGTCCAACAATCTCCCCCTTTTTGATGTGCATCAACCCAAGTTTAAGTTAGGGTCTACAAATAGACATAAATAGTAATTTTAAAGGAAATTACTAAACTAAAATATTAAGCATAAATTTGCAATAATTAAAATTGCAACACATTTTCAAAAAATAGGTAATATTTTCATTTTCCTAACTCCCCCTAAACTTGTACCTTTCTCTCCCCCTTTGATCACAGCAAAAATGGGGTACCAATAAGAGAATATTAATCAAATTAATAAGGTAAAAAAAATTTCTAAGTTAAATTGAACTTTTAGAAAAATTTTCTAAGTAAAAATGAATTTTTAGAAATTAAAAAAATTCTAAGATAAACTGAATTTTCCAAAAAAAATTTCTAAGTCAATTAATTAAAAAAAATCCTAAGTAAACTAAATTTTTTAATGTTTCAACAAAATTTCTAGGGTAAATGAAGTTATTTAGAATTTCTCTAGGAAAAAATTTCTAACCAAAAAAATTTTCTAAGTTAGAATTTTCAAGAAAAATTTCTAAGAGAAAAAATGTTTGATAAACTTTCAAAGCATTATTTAATTCTTGTTTTTAATGCTTTTTCAGAAAGTTAATTAAACATTTTCTTTCAATATTTTAGCTTCCAGGTCGTGGCGAGGAACTAGGCCTTCTTGGCTATTGGAGCAACAACCACTTCCTTAGACAAAACTTCCATAAAGAATTTCAATGTTTAATTTTCTCACTGTAAAACTTTTAACTTAAAAGTGATTAATTTAGCACAGATTTTGGAATCCAATAAAGGTTCCTTCCTACTGGATTAATCAGATATTTAGGGGGTACATAAATTTTGGACACTTTTCTAAATTGACCCTGATGGTTTCTAATGTACCAGTTCAATTTCCCATAAATTCTTAATTTTGAGTTTGGAAATTGGTTTAAGCATGCAGCAGATTTCAGTTTTTCAATTTATAATTTTAAACTTACATTTTTTGATTTCAAATTTTCATTTTCTTTTTCTAATTTATCTAATTCTTTAGAAAGAGCTTTAATAAATTTAAAAGATTGATTCGGGGTTAGATTGTGTACCTTACTTACCTGTTCTGGTGACGCTCCCCCTTCACTGCTGCTTTCCTCTTCTGATGAATCTCCCCCTTTATCCATGCTCATTTCTGAGCTTGAGTCTTCTTCCGGTTGATGGTTCACCATTAGCGCTAACCCCGAGAATTCTTCGATGTCCGACTCAGAGGATGACGAATCTGACCAAGTAGCCTTCAGGTTCTTGTGCTTGGAGGGTTTTGGTTTCTTGTATTTTGACTTTTCTTTTTCTTTCTCCTTTCTCTTTAGCTTTGGGCAGTCATCTTTGATGTGCCCCTCTTCGTTGCAGTTGTTGCAACGAACCGTCCTCTTCTTTCGATGATGCCTCAGCGATTTAAATTTGTTAGTACTGAAAAACTTATTGAAGCGTCTTACTAGTAGTGCCACTTCGGATTCGTCGACTGAGGCTTTGGAGTCAGAACTGTTCATTTTTGCCTTTAAGGCAATATTCTGACTAGTCTTCTCTACTCCATTGGGCTCTAAAACTCGAGATTCGTGAAGTTCAAAAGTGGAAAACAATTGTTCTAAAGTACTTACCTCGAGGTCCTTAGAGATGTAGTACGCATCTACTAAGGAGGCCCACTCTGGAGTTCTCGGGAAGGCATTGAGCGCGTATCGGATAGAATCCCGGTTGGTTACCTCTTCTCCAAGGTTCGTTAGTTGCGTTATCAGCTCCTTGATTATCACTTGGAGTTGCGCTACCTTCTCGCCTTGGTTCATCCGGAGGTTCGTCAACTGGTTCTGGAGGATGTCGCGCCTCGCTAGCTTCACTTCGGAGGTACCTTCGTGAAGTTCCAGGAATTTTTCCCAGAGATCTTTCGCGGAGTCATAGATTCCGATCCGATTTACCTCCTAAGGCGGCAAAACGCTGATTAGGTGGAACTCTGCCTTTCCGTTAGCGACGAAATCTGCTTGCTCCTTTTTCGTCCACGTATTTTCCTCCTTATCTTTCGGAACTGCATAGCCATATTTCATTATTAAAAGAATGTCAAATTCGGTTTTAAAAAATACCTCCATTTTGTGCTTCCATGTGGCGAAGTCTCCGTCAAACTTCGGGGGATGAATGTTCGCTCTGGCCATCTTCTTGATCATAGTGCTTTAGTTGGCGGTTAGTCCTTCTAAGGAGATCAGGCTCTGATACCAATTGTAGGTGCAGTGGAGACCGGCAAGAGGGGGGTGAATTGCTGTAAACAAAAATAAAAACGCCCTTCCTCTGATTTCAACTCAGAACAAATGCAGTAGTAAAATAATAGAGGAAGAAAATAAAAGCAGAAATAGAATTTTAACCTGGTTACAACCAAGAGGGGTGTTAATCCAGGGCAGTGAAAAGCACACTAAGAAAATTCTCCTTTGCTGAAGGCGGAGAAGCCTTTTACACTCTAATGGCTCAAAACTACTGCTAGGAAATGCTTACAGAGTTAAATGTAGAAGTTGTTATGAATTCCTAGCTCCAAGGGCCTTTAAATTGTAACACCCACGAAATTATAAGATAAGTATATAGGTATCATTTTTTCTTTAAAGCATAGAAATAAAAAGAATAAGAGAAAAGGGAAAATAGAAACCAAAATAGAATAAGAAGAGGTGAGGTCAAGGATTGAACCTTGAACCTCCCACAAATAATAGAGATAAATTGATGCATGATAACCACTAGAATAATGAATAATATATGGATAGAAAAGAATGAAATTTTAGTTAAAGGTGAGAAGAAAATAAAAGAAAACTAAGCAAAAGAGCAAGAGAAAACCAAGTTGCTTACTTCCTCTTCCTCTTGGTTAAGAGAAGAAGCAAGCAAAAGATAAATTGCCTACTTCCCTCCCTCTCTCTATTTTCGTGGGAATTAAAGGAATGAGGGAAAAGAGGAGTTGAGGGAATGAATGAAGACATGTTCATTTACAAAGGAATAAATTGATTGAGAGAAGAAAAAAAACAAGAGATTAAATTCCTTTTTCTTCCTCCTTCCTTCTCCTTCTTCATTCTTCACCGAAACCAAGAGCCCCTTCCCTCTCCTTATTCCAAAAGCTAAGCTAAGTTCCTCTCCAAGAAAACTAAATTTTGAGAAGAAGCCTTCAAGTTCTATCCCTTCCAAGCAAAAGAAGCAAAAGGAGGTACAAGAAGAAGAAGCTTTCTCCTTCCTTGGCACTTAGGATACCTTTTTCCTTAAGAAAAACCACAAGCGAAAGGATGTAAGTTTCCCTCACCTGTGGTACAATAGCTTGTGTATTTTCTATGAGATTTGGTTGCCTAAAAACCTAGGATACCTTCATGAAATTTTCGGCCAAGACAAGACCAAAAGGAAGGATCTAGGAAATGTAAAGACCTATATTTTGACATGCTCAATATGCTTCTTGTAACATGTATCTTATGGTAGGGATTTATCTAATGTTCATATGCTAGAATGGTTGGTTAGAACTTAGGGTCATACCCTAGACTCTCGGCCAAACATGAATAAAGGAAATAGGTAAGTTAAGACTCAAACCAAGCATGCTCCTTTTTGTTTTATGATATGTGCCTCATGATGAGAAAGTTATTAACATGATATGCTCATATGATGATTAAACTTTATTCCATGCTCATAAGTATTCGGCCATGATAGGATTAAGGGCCTAGAAAATTGTTAAACCTAAACTAATCATGCCATGATCCTTCTTAAGACAAGTTATGAAATTAATATGACATGCTCATGTTGTAGTGTGGTTAGAACTTGTTTTCATGCCCCATGAAATTTTGGCCACAACAAGTTTAAGGGCCTAGGAAACTTAGAACTCAACCTAATTATGCTCATGATGCTCCTTGTAATAATTGCTATGATATTGGTTTAGGGTTCCTATGTTTTTATGATACTTGAAACCTACTTCCAAGCCTTAAAGGTTTCGGCCACAACAAGTTTAAGGGCCTAGGAAACTTGGAACCTAACCTAATTATGCTCATGATGTTCCTTGTAATAATTGCTATGAAATTTGTTTAGGGTTTCCATGTTTTTATGACACTTGAAACCTAGTTCCAAGCCTTAAAGGTTTCGGCCACAACATGTTTAAGGGCCTAGGAAACTTGGAACCTAACCTAACTATGCTCATGATGTTCCTTGTAATATTTGCTATGAAATTGGTTTAGGTTTCACATGCTTGAATGTTGTTTTTAACCCAATGTAATGATTGATAAGATTCGGCCATGATAAGATTTATAAGCTTAGGAAACCTAGAACCTAACCTAAAACATGCTCATGATGTTTCCTTATGGTATATGATATGATATTGGTTTAGGGTTCACATGCTTGTATGTTGATTTCTAACCTAAGTCACATCTATATGTTTCGGCTATTACATGACATTAGGGTTAGAAATCTAAATATGATTTCCCATGTATCTCACATGCAATGTTTTATAATGTGGTAAGAGCTTGTTATGCTTCTATGTTTAATTATGTATACTTATGATCTATGTATGTTGGTAACCCTTATGCTGTGTTGTGTGCCCAAGATATGCATGCTATTTATGATGAGTTGTGTGCCCAATTTATGCATGATATTATGATGAGCTGTGTGCCCAAATTATGCATTCTATTTATGATGAGCTGTGTGCCCAAACTATGCATGTATTTATGATGTGTTGTGTGCCCAAATTATACATGCTATTATGATGAGCTGTGTGCCCAAATTCTGTATGGTATGATATGATAAGAAATATGATGTGCATGAAATAATAAGAACCATGATATGTATGACATGCTACTTTACTTTATATGGCTTGTACCAAGAGTGGGCTCCATAAGCGCCCCGGGGTCGATGGACTAAGAAACGGGTCTCGTTAGGGATGGGCTCCTAAGTGCCCCTAGGTCGATGGACTAAGAAACGGGCCTAGTATGTATGCCTTGTAGGGTTCAAGACTTGCTACCTTGGACCTACATAGGACGCGCGCATTTATGTACGTGGTGCAAGCCGGGGCCCTAATCATGTTATGATTATGTTTAAGTATGTATGTAATAAGTTTTCAAAAGACATGTTGCATATATTTTTCATGATACATGTTTTTGAAAGTCATCTCGCATAACACCTTATGATTATGTTACGATATGCCATGATGCTTATGTTTATGATATGTTATGCTAGGATGCACTTTATGATTATGTTATGATATGCCATGATACATATGATTATGTTATCCTAGGATGCACTTTATGATTATATCACGATATGCCATGATGCTTATGATTATGTTATGTTATGCTAGGATGCACATTATGATTTACCATGATATGCCATGATGCTTATGACTATATTATGTTAAGCTAGGATGCATGTTATGATATGCCATGATACCTTACGATTATGTTACGATATGATGCTTCTATACATAATATGATTAGTTGTCTTTATGTTTTATGCCTTGGAGATTAAGTTATGCTATACGGTTTTTGTGAGTAGGAAAGGATCTTACTGAGCCTTGTGTGCTCACAGCTTACTTTCCTTGTACCACAGATAAGGGCAAAGAATGGATGTACTAAGGGAGCAGCAGGAGGGGGGGCAAGAAGGGCGTGTGTAGTAGTGACTCGGCTAAAGAGAAAGACCTGCTTCTAGTTACACTACAAGAAAAAATCCTAACAACAACGGTTTTTCACCGTTGTCGTAGCCTCTTTCGGACTGTTGTTAAAGGCCGTGTTGTTAAAAGGGGTGCCCAAAGACAACAATTTTTAACCGTTGTCTTTGAAGGCAAAGACAACAGTTTTACAACGGTGAAAAACCGTTGTCTTTTCCTTCAAAGACAACAGTTTTTCACCGTTGTCTTTGAGTGTCTACCTTTAATAATATGGTCTTCAACAATAGTTTTAAACTATCTATGACAACGGTGAAAAACCGTTGTCTTTTTTAGATAAAAAATAAAAAAAAATTAATACACAATTTTTCAATATTATAAATCATTCAAAATACTAAATTTCAAAATAAAATTTAATATACAATTTACTAACATTCAAAAATAATATCTATAACATTCTGAAGAAATTTCATAAGCAACCAACAAAATTTCATAAGTAACCAATAAAATGATAACACTATTAAAACAAAGGTAGAACAATATAACACGAGATTTTCTACTTAGATGTCGGTGAAGAGGAGGGATTGCAGCTCCTAGTGCTCCTTAATTTGTTAAAGTCTCTCCATTTTTTTAGCTTGTCGGCATTCTTCCCAATACTCTCGAGGACGCCTATTCAAATAAAGATATATATTACAAATTAGAAATAGACACCTATTCGGATAATTCAAGTATCCGATAATAGACATGAAATATGAAATAGGAGAAAAAATAAGATTCAAAATATAAACCAATTCAGTATGCTTACATAACTTCTAGAAAAATAAAAGAACTAACAGATTCAAGATAACAAACATTTGAGCAGACTGAATTCTTAAAAGAATTATTACAGATGAGATAATCATCCAATGACAAACTATATATGCATGTCAACAATTTGCAAGGGAAAGTAGGAAACTCACTTGTTCGTAGTCTGGATTTTTGATCCAATCTAACCTAGAGCATGGAAAATAAAAACATATCAAGTAAACATCTAGTGAAACAAAAACTAGAGCTTGTAACAAAACCTAAACTAATTGCATTCAAATAAAGAACAAATATCATTGGAACATAATTCACTAAACTAACAAGCATTACATGGAATTAAACTAAAGAAATTGTATCAACTAAAACCTATATAAAGGAAAGCTAGCCTAGCCTAAATTACATTAGCAGAAAATGAAAGGCAAATGACATGCTGCTTTGGTACTCGATCAAGGAATTTCAAAGATGGATGAGGAACAGGAGTAGATATGTGATCGTGTTGTGTGTGCTAAGAAAGTGTGTAATAAGAAACATCATGGTTAAAGTGTAAAGCAGATATGAAAAGAAAAAGGCAAATAAAGAATATTCCAAACCCCACAAAAAAAAATTATAACTCATCGCAATTGCCCAATTATAACTCATTCCGGTTTCATTACTGCATTTTGTTCTTCCTTCAAAAGATATCACAAGACCAACACCTCATTATTTTAGCCAGGTTCACATGAAAGTACAAGTGAGAAAACAACTGATCCAACAAATGTCACGGGAAAAACACCAACCTCCAATGAAGTCCCTTGGAGCTTTCTGATTACCACAATCAACAACTTTTTATATATGTAACCAACTTGAGCATACCAAACCATAGTGAAAGTAGAGACACATAACAATCTCATGGTATCATTAATGCAAAATGTAATAAACCAATGAATTTTTTTTTTTTAATGAACAACGGTAGATTTAGTGATGATCCATTTGAAAGTAATAAATACTTTTGTAGAAGAATAGATTAACTAGGAAAAGATACGATGATAGATGATGAGAGTTCAAAGTCAGATTGAACACTGATCTTGGTGATTCTACTCTTTAGTGCAGAGAAAAAGGGAAGCAAGCATTCTAAAGAAATTGAATTAATGAAACAATCTTTAGAAAACAAAAAGGGGAGATTTCAAGCAGTCAGGATGGCATCGTGAAGGCAAAGCCCTAATTGTTTGTCAGAAATGTTAGGTTACGGCTCACCGGCGACGTCCATGCCGTCGTAGACGCTGCGATGGATGGTTCCGAATGTGCCCCTGGCGATGACCCCTTTGATGACGAGCTTGGACGGTTCCGAATGTGCCCCCGCCGCCTTCTTCTTCCTTTGCCCGTCTGAACCCTAGAAAGACAGAGAAGTCTGAGAAACGCCTGGAGGTGAAGAACACACCAAAGATCCAACTTCGATGGGATGAAGATCGAAGCTCGCCCTGCCGCCGCTTGCTGTGGAACCCTAGCCCTTGCAACTCGCGTTGGCGAGAGCAACACGGTAGCCACGGAAGGGGGAAAAATGCCGGAGAACCCCTCCAATGAGTTGAGCACGATCTGAGATGTCTTTACCGTCGCTCGCAGCCGCCGACACTCGTCGTCGTTCATCACCGTTGGAGAAATCACGGAAGAGAGAAAGGGGCATCGGGGGAGAAAGGAAAACGCGAGGATGAGTAAAGCCCGAGCCAACTATTGTGCTTCCGCGTGAGAGAAGATAAAGGAAGGTTTTCTCTTTCATCTGGGGCGCCCATCTGTGAGGAGAGGAGATGTGGGGTCAGATTTAATCATGAGAAGGATGGGTGGCTTGATCTCATTCTTGATGAAGTAAAGGTCCAGATTATTTCAGATCTGGATCAACGGTCCAGATTATTTTAGATATTGATCAACGGTCCAGATTATAGGTAGGTGCCGAGTGAAACCAAGGGTTTTATTACTTCTTACTTGATCCAACGGTTCATAACATCCCAGATTGAGATGATAACTTGACAATAGACAATGCTTTTTAAAAATCATTGTCATAGACACTAAAAAATTGATAATAGACAACGTTTTTCAAAAAACGTTGTCTTTGACCCACAAAAATCAATAATAGACAACGATTTTTAAGAAAATGTTGTCTATTAGTTAGAAAATAAAGAGATAAATAATGCTTTTCACTAAAAGCGTTGTTAAACAAATAAAGTCAACACTTTTTAAAAAAAGCGTTGTCTTTTAAGTGTTGTAAAATCTCAATTTTCTTGTGGATATCTCAAATTTCTTATCAATGCACCGACACTTTACAAGCAAAGCAGCTAGAGCAACAAGGAGCGTCTTTCATAGAGGAGTCGCGAAGGAGGAGTTGGAGCTAGGTTTTTGTTCGTGGAAGAGTCTCGGAGAAATGGGTTTTAGGTTTTTGTTCGTGAGTTTTTTTTCGTGAAGTTAAAAAAAACTATTATTTTTTTGGGATTCAACAACATTCAATAGACAACGGTTTAATAAAACTGTTGTATATTATCATGTAAGCAATGCTAAAAGACAACAGTTTTTTAAAACCGTTGTCTTTGACATACATTAGACAGCAGTTTTTTAAAAATCGTTGTCTTTGACATACATTAGACAACAGTTTTTTAAAAAACGTTGTCATTTAAAAAAAATTATGGTGAACAACAATGGTTTTCATTAAAATCATTGTTAAATGGAAAAAAGACAACAGTTTCTCGAAAAACTGTTGTCTATTAGGTGTGGTTAAATCTAAAATTTCTTGTAGTGTTAATAAGAATTATGTTTATGTCGTTCTTTTATGACTCCATGACATTTCATCATGCTCTTTAGTATTATAACTTAAATTTATGTTAAGCATGTTATGTGACTCATATGATAGGTAGTTAGTGATGATGATTTGAAAAGCAAAGAAAAAGTTTAAAAGGAAAAAAAAATATACTATAGATAAGATTTTCGTTATTTTAAGAAGAAAAGATAAGTAACCCCCGTCAGCTTAAGCAGGAAGGGGTGGGGCGTTACATAAATAGCCTCTGGAAATCTGATCTCGAGGGTCCAAGGCGCCTCCAATAGGGGTCCAAGGCGCCTCCAAGAGGTGAGCGGATAAAACTTTTTCCGTAGCTTGAAACTATCACTTTGACCTATTGAAGGCGCCTTCAACAAGGTTGATGGCGCCTTCAAGCTGGAGGCGCCTCCAAGATGGCAGCTCCAATTCCAGCTTGCTTTTTTCAGCTTCCGACGCTCCGTTCTTTTGGGTGATTGCGGCCAACCGGAATAGGGCTCACCCGAACCCAATTCCTGGCCATCTCCCCGAGCAGCCTTCCGTCCCGACTTAACGTCCCTCGAACTCCACGCACGCTCTTCACGCCCACCGGAGTACTCTTCCGCATCTCTCTCATCCTTCGGACGCACCGAGCCCGTCGGCTCCCTTCCCGTGCCGTCCTTCTCGCTAGCTGCGTCTTCCGCTCGACTTCCTATGCTCTTAAGCTCTTGCACACTCAGACACAGGGATCAAACACAGCAGGACCTAAACAACTTGGTTGATTACATCAAAACTACCACGGGGTCCAACAAAGACTACCCTAAGCACTTCAAATGAATAAGTTCAAAATGGAACTTCAACACAAGTCCAACAACTTGAGTAATAAAATTCCTTTGAAAATTGAAGTAGAAGAACTAAAAGGATCATCAAAATGGTTAACTTCGATCTCCAAGTCCCTTAATATATTACTCGAAACACAAAGGATCATATACAATTAATCTTCACACGCTTATAAGCCTAAGAAATGATTCAAAATCATATCTATTATTAGTTAATGAACTGCTAGAAATCAAGTCTATGCATGGGTCCCTAAATCAATCATGAGTATTTAAGTTGGACTAAATCAATATTGAATCCAAAAAAATTATATTTATTACCTAGATAAACGATATCAAAGTTATGATTCAGAGAGAACCAATAGAAAAAATAATTTTATTGTTAGATAAAATTGCATGATTGTTTCATTTCTAACTTTTATTTTGCATCCTTAGTTTATTTTTTACTTAACTTAGCATGGCTAGGTAAGAAAATAGTTAATTTCATACTTAACAACCTAGTGTTAGGATGTGGTGAGATGATAGTATATTAGGGATGCTAAGAATAAGTGTATCCAAGTTGGGTATGGATTATCCTATTTGGTGCATTTAGTTGAGAGAAATTAACTGAAGCTACCATGCCACATCCTAAACTAGTTAGACCTAAATTTTTCAATAAGTAGGTTAAAAATATAATTTCTTAAAAAGGTTTTATTTAAGGAGGTGGTTGTTTCTCCAATATCAAAAAAGGCCATTATGCCTTACGACAACTTGTCAGTCAATTTTTGAAATGTGTATTTAACTAATTAATGGCCAAACCTAAATCTAATACAAGGTCAAATTAGATTTACAATTCAAACTAATTCTCTTCTAGTAAAATAGAAAACCATTTCATCAAACCTATAGGTTAACTCGATTAATAATCTAGAAATGGGTGAAATGGAGACTAAGGTAAAATTGATCAAAACATTATAAATTAAATTCTATTCAAGAACCATTGTAAGTGCAAAAATATAGAATTTTCAAAATTAAGTTAATTTTTTGAAATAAAAAGATTATCGATATAAGCACCTGGAATAGATCCAGGTGCCGAAACCATTTTGAAGTTTCAAATTTTTTAAAATTTAGGCGCCCGTACACTAGTCTTGGAAGCCCACAAAATCCCGCCTAAAAAGCCTACCTAAAACGTCGTCATTTGGGATGAAGGCGCCTCTACATCCTCAAAGTTCCCAGAAATGTTGCCACACAGAAACATGACAAAGATGGTTCAAGCTCATGGAACACCTTTGGGTGCATAGATATGATTTTAGAAGGGGGACCCGAGGTTTCAGCTCCAGGCACCTCCAAAGCTTGTTTCCGAGCTGTTTCATCCCCATTTTTTATTTCGGTCTAGTCTTGCATAGCCTAGGTAATTAGTTCCTATTTTAGTTGTCCAAAAAATGTTTTGTATCACCCTAAACTCAACTTGTCATTATTATGGTAAAAATAAATCATTTATTTATGTTGGTAGGATTAAGAGAAGAGTCACTGAGCCTGATTCCTCTAGCACCCCTTGTTGGTGCGGGAAGCATCCGACGATCGAACTCAAGTTTTTATAATGGCAAAGGCATTCAAAGTTAAGGTTAATTGTTATCTAACATGTGTGAATGAGTCTTTTCAGGAAAGTCCTAACTATGGTTAGGTAGATGGAAAACCCTAGGGTGCAGTAACCCTAGGTGGAGGAAAACCCTAAGGGGCGGAAACCTTAGGTCTTAGGGGGTGGTAACCCTAGGTTATGGAAAATCCTAAGGGGAGCAACCTTAGGTCCTAGGGGTTGGTAACCCAAGGTGGCAGAAAATCCTAGGGGGTGGTATTCCTAGGTCCTAGGGGGCGGTAACCCTAGGCGGAAAGTCCAGTCGGTCTGAAGGACCAGACTGGCATCAGGTATGTTCTCTTGAGTGAAGTAGGAGAGGACGCGTTCCCCGGAAGAGGGAACAGTAGGCGTCGGTTCGACCTAGTGTTTCCGATCAAAAATCCGAAGTCAGAACCAAACAGTCCAGAGGCTGTCAAAATATTTTATTATCATGTTTATTATGTGCTAACTTTGTTTTGCAGGATATATGGTTGTTATATGGACTAATATATTTTGCAGGGACAAAAGAGTACATTATTGTAACACCCCACCCTCCAGTATACTAGATTGTGAGGGCGGAGCGCTACTGGACTACTAACTTATCTTAACTAACATTGCACACATGTAATTATCTATACTTAAAACTCTCTAAACACTCAAAACAAGCAATTAACTGGCAGCGGAAGACTAAATGACTCATCTATACATACTACTCAGACTTATGTTCACAACTAAATCTATACATCAATCTAATCATGCTGAAATATATGTATTAATCTAAACATGCATGCAACCATTATACAACTCGGATAATAGGTCTAATGTTCATAACAATTTAAATGATAGAATTCTAAATACATGGCAATCTTAATAAATTCTTATGCTAATCCCAAGGCTTCTATAGTCCAGGCATCACACATCCATCCGCACCTCCTTGTCACCTTCCTTTACTATAGCTTTTCGTTTCCTTTATCTGCAGTAAGAGGAAAATACAACTATAAGCAAAATTTCTAGTAAGCGCTATCTAACTCACAAAACTCGAATATGCATGTGAATACAATAAATCTAAAACTAAATGCTTTAAAGGAAATACTACACATGCTCATCTAATAGCAAAAGAAACAAGACATGCTGAAATGATAAACATGTAAAGCTTGTTCAAAACTTATACTTTTATACTTCAGAATAATAAGTTTAACTGAACTGATACATAAGCCGAGCTAAACTGATGCTTTGCTAATGCTGAATCTGAACTGTATTCATGTAACACCCCAAATTTCCTCAATTAGAGTCCTAAAAGTAATTTAAAAATATTTAAAAATGCTATAGAAATATTCTAGGGATTTTTAGAAATTTTTAGAGTATTTTTATGTATTTTTGGAGGTCGTTTGGTATTTTTACTAAATGAAAGAAGTTTCGACAAAAAATGTCCAAGCCGAGATTCGAACCTGAGACCTCCGGCCGAACCAAGCTTTAAGCGGATCTAGTTGACCAAGTGTGCCAGCGAGCATTGCTGATTAAAGAAGGAGAAAAATTTATTTAAGCAGTGGTTAGTTAATAACAGGAAATAATAGGAAGGAAAAGGGTTGTAGCCGAGATTTGAACCCACGAGCCAAGACGTAACCCATGCGCGACTGACCAAGCGTTCATGCGACCAGTTCTATTTAGAAAAGGATAACAAATTTATTTAAAGAAGTTAACAGAATATTGAGTATTAAAAGGAGAACTTAGGTGTTAATTGTCGTGACCTAATTTCAAAACCTCTCCCCTTTCTTCTTCTCTCTCGCACGGCGTCGGGCTCTTCTCGGGCAGAAACGGAATGAAGCCCTAGCTTCATCTCCGACGGCCGGCCGAAGGGGAATTCCACGAGCTCTTCTCGGATTTGAGCTCCTCTCATCAAGAAGGACCCGTGAGCACGAAGAAGAGGCTACGATTTCAAGAGACCCGAACCCTAGAAGCCTTGGTCTCCTTTGGTTTGAATCCAAGAATCGTGGTAAGTGCTTACTCACCTGCAGTAAGATAGTTTTGAGCCTTTGATTTAGAGTTTCTCTTGTTTTGTGAATGTGCCATGAGGAATTTTGGATTTCCAAGAGTTTCGTTTCGTTTTGTTTCCGAATTCTATTATGGAGATTGTTGTTTAGGGCTTGCTGCCGTGGGTTTCAAAGAAAGAACATGAGAGGGATTAGTATGTTGAGCATGTAAGTTTTGGTAAATTGGTTTTCCTTCGCTCCTTGCCGTGGTACTAAACCTGAAGCAGGATTGTTACTTTTTGTTGGGTTCCAGTAGCAAATTCTATACTATTTGCAATTGTACACATTTCTATGTGTTCATTGGGTTCTTCAGGATTTGGATTTCGGGTTTTTACTTCTGTACAGCAGTGGGTGGCTGCATTTCATTTGATTGGGTGTGTAGCAGCTTGCAAGAGATGAGTTTAATAACGCAAATCATTAGAGAAGCGATGTTTAGAGTATTAGTGGTTATAACTTAACTTTAAATGACACAGAATATTGATAGGTTCTGCTGTAGAATAGATAATATGATGTCTTTAAACGGGTCCAGTTTTGGTGTCAAATTACTGAGCATGAACACTCTTGCTGTTGGTTTCCAGTAGCCAATTTCTCTCAAGTTGCAATGGGTATACACTGCTGCATGGTTGGGTGAGCATGTCGTGGGGTATCACAGTTAGTATAGATAGCATTTTTAAGTATCACAGCTTTGTATCGCAGTTTATTTTTAGCATTTCAGATTTTAGATTTCTTTTGCATATCAGTTATAGATCTTTTTGTTGAATTATTAGAGCATGAAATGGTGTAAATTGGAGCATACAGTTTAGTTTCATTGTGTAGCACCTTAGTTTGATTTTTCCTTGCTATTAGTTATACATGAGCAAACCCAATTAGATCTCTAGTAGAGTACATGAGCAGATTTTTCCTTGCTATGCATTATGTTTTTATGTATGCAAATTTGGTTTGGCATGTCATGAGTTTTATGCCTTAGTTTGGGTGCATGTGTTATAAACAGATAGTTTAGTTTTAGTTCTTAAAGTATGCAATTTTACATTTTACTCATTTAGGTTTTCAAGCAAGCATACAAGCATGTGAACTTACTCTAACATCATGTATAAATTTATAAATGGCATCATACAAGTGGTCATGGCCGAAACTTCCCTTAGCATCAACTAACAACATATAGCATGTGAATTTTTAGCTTTCTACGTTTCATATTCCATGGAGAGTGACATGAGCATGTTCAATGTAAGTTCTAGGGTTTCTAAGGCATGTATCCCTTCATGGCCGAGACTTTAAGGTGTCCATTTGAATCATAGTTAAATATATAAGCATGTGAACACAATCAACATGTTATCTCAATTTCATAAGAAGCATCTTTAACACATGAGGTCTAAATTTTAAGGTTTCTAGGTCTTTAAACCCTACATGGTCGAACCTCATCAAGCATGGAATTTGTTCAAATGGCATAAAAGCATAGAAAGTCATAACACATTTCATAACATGTATAAAAGTCAAGCACTATAAGCATACATTTAAATTGTGTCTTAGGTTTCCTAGGTTTTTCCTTTCTTTATCTCATAGCATATGTTTGGCCAAAACCTTCCAAGTCTTTAAACTAGGTTTTAGGTGGCCTAAAGTATGGAAAACCTAAACAAGTTTTATGGCAAAAACATCAAAGGAACTATACATATAAGTTTGGTTCACAAACAAGCTAGGACCCTTGTGGTCATAATTATCATATATCATGCAACCAATTTTCCTATACTCTAATTAAGCATGGGAGCATCAAACAACTTTCATATCTTATTGTCATGGAGGTTTTGAGCATGTTAAAAAAAATATGTTTAAGCTATTCTAAACCATCCACCTTACCATGGCCGAAACATTAAAAGTGATGTTCATGAGTTTCTATCAACATACAAGCATGCAACTCTTTAAGAAACTCTATATTCTATCATATAAACATGGTGAGTTTAAATTCAAAGTCTTCCTAACCCTAAACCCTTCCTTGGCCGAAACTTGTGAGTGGGGTACTTTTGGTTCCAAGTAACCTTCAAGTATGAAAACAATAATGGATCCTTAACCATTTATTTAGAGGGTTTTGTGCAAGTTAGGTAAACAAATAAATTCCCTAGCGCTTATAAAACTAGGTACATCTCTAATCCAGCATCACATATATATAAAAATATGAGAGAAAACCTTCTTACAAAGCATAGAAAAATTATCATGAATCAAGGCTTATATTAAACATTCCTAGGATCAACAAGTCCTTTCTTTGGCCGAATTTTCACAACTTTGTTTCTAGGTTTTAAAATCCTCATAAAATCCAAAAACACATTAAAACCACTTGTACCACAGGTGAGGGGATACTTACTTCCTTTTCTCTTGTGGTTCTAAAGTGTGGTGATGGAAGAAAGGGTCTCTTCTTCTTGTTCTCCTCCTTTGATTTCCCTTGGTAGCCTTCCTTGTATCCTAGGAGGAACCTTGTTTTAGGGGCCGAAAATGGAGGAGAGGGGGTTGAGGCTCTCGGTGGTGGAGAGGAGAGAATGAGAGAAATGAGAGAAAAATAAAATCATTCTCTTTACATGCTCCCTTTTATGTTAAGGGGGAAGAGGTAGAAAAATTGGTTTTTGCTTTCCTTCTCCCTTAGCCCCTTTTTTTTTAAATTTATTTATTTGTTCTCATTATTCATGATGAAACAAGGGGGAATGAATCCCCTTAATTGTCCTCTTTAAGTCACGGCAAAGGGAGAGGAAGAGGGAGAGAAAAGAAGGAAGGCAAGTTGCCTTTCTCTTGCTCTTTTCTTGCTTTCTTTTGGCTAGCTTTTACTCTCATCCTTATCATGAGTTTCCCTCCTTTGCTATCAATATATCATTCCTATCCCAACTGGTTATTACCCATTAATCCTATCATTTACATCATGAGAGGTTCAAGGTTCAATCCTTGACCACTCCCTATTTTTATTTCTTTTTATTTCTTTTTGGTTCAACATTCTACTAATATTTTTCTAAGGCAAATTCATCATTCTCATATTTATCTTAAAAGCTTAGTGGGTGTTACAGCTCCATTGCCCACTCGTAGGTCCATCTCTCCCTTTGTCAATGCCCTGCTATTTCTCAGCGCCTGCACATCAGTACAAATGTGAGAAGCACATCCAGTATCTAATACCCATAATGTAGAAATAGATAGATTGACTTCTATAACATATATACCTGAAGTGGAAGTCTCACTTCGCTTCTTCTTAAGATCCTCCAAGTATACCTTGCAGTTCCACTTCCAGTGCCCGGTCTGACCGCAGTGGAAGCAGGTAGCATCCTTGGCGACCCCTCCTTTAGGCTTCAGTGCCTTGCCTTTGCCTTTGGCTTGGGACTTTCCCTTGCCTTTGGGCTTGCCCTTGCCCTTATGTTTCTGAACCATCAGAACAGTGTTGGGCTTAGCCTTCTTAAGGTTCAGCTCAGCAGTTCTTAACATGCTAAGCAGCTCGGGCAGTGGCTTGTCAATCTCGTTCATATTGTAGTTTAGAACGAATTGACTGTAGCTATCCGGCAAGGATTGCAAGATCAGGTCAGTGGCCAGCTCTTGGCCAAGAGGGAACCCCAACCTTTGTAGGTTCTCTATGTACCCAATCATTTTGAGTACATATGGGCCTACAGGAGCCCCGTTTGACATCTTGCACTGAAACAGTGCCCTTGAGATCTCAAATCTCTCATGCCTCGCTTGACCTTGATACAGTTGACGAAGATGTTCAACCATATCGTAAGCGCCCATTAACTCGTGTTGCTTCTGAAGCTCAGAGTTCATGGTCGCGAGCATTAGACATGACACATCTAATGCGTCATCTTGATGCTTCTTGTAAGCATCTTTGTCAGCTCACGGGGCATTGGCAGGAGGAGCCTCCGGAATGGGCTGCTCCAGAACGTACAGTTTACGTTCCTGAGTGAGAACTATTCTCAGGTTCCTGTACCAGTCCAGGAAGTTTGCTCCGTTGAGCTTGTCCTTCTCAAGGACAGATCGCAGGGAGAAGGTGTTCGTATTTGACGTCATGGTTATCTACAACAGAATAAAAGCAGAAATAAATATCATATTCTTAATCATTTAATTAGGCCTTTAACTAAATGATGCTCCCACTGAATTCTATAATTCATGTGGGACAAGATCCACATCATACTAACCCTTGAGTTAGCTTTGGCTAATACGCCCAAGATTTAGTATGATCGGTAGGTAACGATTACCAATTACATCTCTATGCAACTCTTATTTATAGGATAAAATCCGCATTTATATTAAAACTCGAGTTAGCTTTGGCTAATACGCCCGAGAGTTAATATAAACGTGATTTTGTCCTACCTTTCCAACCATTGGAAGAATGCCTATAGTTATACTCGATCCAACAGAGTTAACTAGGGATACTCAATCTTATTGAGTTTATACTCGCCCATGCGTTGATAGGCGGGACCAAGATTGTCCCTCCGCACCCTACCAAGATAGTATGCGTTGCTCTGCTTTGGCAGATTCAACAACATCATGCGATCGAGGTAGTGATGGGTATCACGGCATGGTAGGCATTTTGAGTTGTCATGATTTAGATCTAATCTAAATGATGTTGTATCATATACTCGAAGTAGATCTAATCTAATCGATAGAGTGCATCTTGTACACGATGTAGATCTAATCTAATCGTAAGGGTGCATCTTGTGCACGATTTAGATCTAATCTTAATCGCTAGGCACTAATTAATTACTTAATTAAACATGCATCATATACACAAGTAATTAACTAAGTTTTGTGATTAGTAATGGCCCTACTACGATCTTCTCAAGCCAATGAGAAGATCGGATGGTCAACCTAAGGTCAACTTCTCAAGCGCCTTCCTTTTGACCACCTTGTGTTGCTCGCGCCCTCCTCGTAACTCCGTCTCGTGTGGACCTTCCACCGCTTCAAAATTACATTACAATTTTTGAAATTCGAGTTACATTCGAGTCTAAATCTAACTACAACCAGAATAAAAAGAAGGCACGACGCGTAGGTCGCAAAAAATAAAAATAAAAATAAAAATACAAGCACGCACAACACATAATGGCACGCAGGCCGTATTATGAATTACAACACAATATCCAAATCTAATTTGGGTCATTTGGGACATGACTATCACAAAATTAATATATAATTCAAAATTATATATTTCTGTAATATTTCTGTAATTTTTCATAATTTTACAGATTTTATGAGTAAATTTTTTCCGGCGGTCCCGATTAGCGATTTCGGGCGCAATCGCGGAGCAAATCCCCTTGCGGGGTTAGGGGCAGTACCCCTACCCGCGATCTAACCATCGCGAGTTGCTCCTAAGCGATCCAAGAGCACCTTATCCCGCTGTCCCAAAAAGATTTGGGTCGAAACGATGCCGTTTCGGAAAAAAACTTCTCGGTAGTCGAAGCCTACAAGTGTATAAACACTTGTGCTTCGCTTCTACGAGAAATATTACTCTTAAAACTATAAAAACCATAAATTTACAGAAATGTACAGAAGATTTAATTTTTCATAAAAATCAAATTAAACTCGTACAAGCTTCGCACGTGGTTCTGATACCACTGTTGGGATTTTCGGGCCACGAAAACCGCTTTTTCGCGTCGCGGAAACCCCGAATCTCCCATGCCACTGGATCTAGTGCGAAGAAAACTTTTCAAAAACGATACGAGTACGAGTTTACAACTTAGACCTACTCCTAGATCTACATGAAGAAGAATTATACCTTCGAAGCGCACCCTACGCGAATCCCGCTCGTCCAAAATGCCGGATCTCTAGACCGTCAAGCGTACGGTCCTCAAGAAGTATCCACACGGACAACTTAGGTGAAGAAGACCTAAACAAAGGTGTGCTAGCACCTTGATAGGCCACGGCAAGAAGAGGAGAGGGAGAGAGCAAGAAGAACTCAAGGAGGAAGAAGAAGGAATGAATGAGAGAATATTTCAAAATGAAAGTCATTCTACTCATTCAAGTGGCCGACCACCATCATGTGTGTAACTCTCCACATTAATGCATTAAGTGTCATTAATGTGAAGCCATTAAAGAGAATGGCTTTGTAACTTCCATGAGGTGGCACCCAATGATGATGTGGAGTAACATCATTAGTCCACATCAATGCCAACTCACCAATGAGGTGGCATAAAGTCAAGTCAAACTTGACTTTCAATCTTCCTCTCAAGTCAAGTCAAACTTGACCAAATCTCTTCCATGGTTGATCGAAGCCAACCATTTGATTCAAGCCAACTTAATATAATGAATCTAATTCATTTAATTAAATTGATTCAATGAGTCAAAATCTAAATTAGACTCATTGAACACATGAATCAACTTGAGTCGAACTCAAGTTAGCCCAATTAGGATTACTATTAATCCAATTTGATTCATCAATTGTATCTAATCCACTTGGTTCATCATATGAACCTAATCTCCATCTAATTGTCCTAAGTGTGTGACCCTATAGGTTCTTGTAACGTTGGCAATGTCCTAAACCCATTTAGGAGCATAAGTAATGAGCGGTATCTATCAATACATCATTACTACCCAAGTTACAAGAATGTCGAGATCCAACATCACCTTGTGAATACTAATTGTGACTCCTCACAATATATGACAAGTGTCCTTCTATCCTAGACATCTAGATTGATCAATGTGAGGCATAGACCGTGTCATCCTCTGACCAATCTAAATCTTGAACTCCAAGTAGACTCACTAAATCAAATGAGCTCAATATCCTATATTGACTCATTTGGGCATGGCCATGCACTTCGTGGTCTCACTCTATCAAGAATACCGATGTCACTCCCGTCATATAGGAGGGATAGATCCCATCTACACCACTCACATCCCTCCACATAATTTGTTACATACCCAGTAATCGCCTTTATAGTCCACCCAGTTACGGGTGACATTTGATGAAACTAAAGAACATAACTCCTTATGTAGGGATCTATGGTGACTTCAGGTCTAAGGACTAGTAGTCATACTAATAGCCACATGAGAAAGTATATGACACTCATATAACGATCCATGATACTTTCTCATGGAGGGTCATTCAGTATACATTCTCTAATGTATATCCATGTGTCAACTTGATATCTCTATATCCATGACTTGTGAGATCAAGTCATCGAGTTGACCTACATGCTAGTCTTATTGCATTAACATTGTCCCTGAATGTTAATACTCGACTAGGAATGATTAAGAGTAGTGTTCCCTATATCATCTCACTATCGGTTCAACTAACCGATTGATATAGGTGAGAACCGTCTACTCAAGGACATTATTATACTTAGTTTATTTGGCACCAATACAAGTAAGTATAATAACCAAAATCCAAATGCCTTTATTTATATAGAATATGATATAATAAGTCCAAAATACAATCATCAAATGATTGACTCTAGGGCTCTAGCTAACACTTGTATATGGTGAGGTTAAGTCATTATGTTACATGTTGCATTAGGAAAAATTTAAAACCCTAAATGTAGGTTCGGCCAAGAGGGAATGCCAAACCTAGGGTAAAGTTTTGGAAACCCAATCATGCTTTGTTATGTTTCTACATGATATATGATCTTTGGAATAATGTTAGATAAGTTTCATGCTACATGTTACATAGATAACTACACTTTAGGGTTCGGCCAAGCAAGTGTAGAGACTTAGAACCATGTCTTGCAAACTAACCATGCTTGTTTATGCCCATTTATGATATATGGTTATTTATCTATAGGTGGCTTTAGTTTCATGCTTCTTATAGTGGAAAAAAAAATGGGAAACCCAATTAGTAGGGTTTCGGCCAAGGTGGATAAATGGGTCTAGAGTGAATCTAACCAAGCATGCTTATGTTTTCTCATGATGTATGGTCTTTGATAAGTGATTAGTTTAAGTTCCATGTTCATGATATGATATTTTATGTCTTATGTTATGAGATAAGCAATGTTCCATGATATGATATGCTATGCTCATGATATGATATGCTATGCTCATGATATGATATGCTATGTTCATGATATGATATGTTATGTCTTATGTTATGAGATAAGCTATGTTCCATGATATGATATGCTATACTCATGATATGATATGCTACGCTTATGATATGATATGTTATGCCTTATGTTATGAGATAAGGTATGTTCCATGATATGATATGCTATACTCATGATATGATATGCTATGCTTATGATATGATATGCCATGCTCATGATATGATATGCTATGCTTATGATATGATATGCCATGCTCATGATATGATATGCTATGCTTCATGATATGATATGTCATGCTTAATGTTATGAAGATCACATGTTATGTTTTATGTTATGATACAAACAAGTTATGTTTTATGATATATGTATGAAAGGCTTATGTAAGAAGAAAAGCCTAAGTGTTGCTTCCCTTAAGTTGGGATCAAGAGCACTCTTCATGGTATGACAAAGAGATGCTTCCCTTAAGATGGGATCAAGAGCTCTCTTCATGATATGACAAGAAATTATGACATGTATGATAAACTATGATATGCATGATGACATGTTATGTATGACATGATATTTTATTTTATATGGCTTGTACCAAGGGTGGGCTCCATAAGCACCCCGAGGTCGATGGTCTATGAAACGGACCTCGTAAAAAGGGATGGGCTCCTTAGTACGCCCTAGGTCGACGGACTATGAATGGACCTAGATCCCTAGTAGGTTCGGGGCTAGCTACCCTATCTTAGGGATTGCGCGCATTTATGTATGTATGTGGTACAAGCCGGGCCCTCATGATGATTATGTTATGTTCAAGTATGTATAAGATATGTTTTAAAAGAGACATGATGCATATGTGCATTCCATGATACATGTTTTGAAAATATACATCTTGCATTTACATGCAAATGTTTTATGAATTATTGGTTATGCATTATTATTATGAACAAGTATGAGTTATGATACATGCTTACAGGATATGATATGTTCCCATGATATGTACTCACATACTATGCCATGCTATGTTACGTTTCTTATATGACAAACTATGTTCTATGTTATGATTCTCCATGCTATGTTATGCTATGCTATGTTTTACATGCTATGTGGTATTACATGCCTTATGTTTTATGAGTAGGAAAGGAGCTCATTAAGCCTTTGGGCTTATAGTTTTACGTTTCCTTGTACTGCAGATAAGGGCAAGGAATGGATGAACTAAGGGGAGCAGCAGGAAGGGTGATGATGATGTGTGTGGAAGTGGCATGGTGGATAGTTCAAATTAAGTTTAAATTTATATTGACTAAATTGTACATGTGAACTAAGTTTGGAACCTATGTTTATGAAGATGGTTGAGCTAGTATGTTATGCTCTCATGATAGTTTGCCATGTTAGACTTATTATGATATGGTAAAATGTTTAAAAAGTTATGATTCACATGCCATGTTTAAGACAATCAAATGCATATGATAAAATTTTTAAGTATGTCTTCCGCTGCCATGAGTTCATATGCATTAGTATGTTAGGTGAATGTAAGTAACCCCGTCCCTCTAAGGGCAGTCAGAGTGTCCCTGGAAGGGCGGGCGTTACAGGTTGGTATCAGAGCCAAGTTCTACCTTCCACTACACACACATCAAGCCTACATCCTGCCGCTCCAAGTAAGAATTTCTATGCTTAGTATGTTTCTTTTTATGATGCTTTTGCTTAGTTATTTTTATTTATTTTATTTATGATGCTGTAGTAGTATGCATGCTTACTTTATTCTTTTAAGTCACAGTTTTAGTTTAGGTTGCATGATGGTAGGTTAGGTACGATAACAAAACAACTTTACAATTGTTAGAAATGATGATAACCTTACGTTAGTCTGGTCAGAAATGATAATAACTTACGATAGCTCTGTTGTCATTAATGAAGATAAGGATGGCTAGAAGACGTAATACCAGAGCAGAGGAGACAGCACCTCCACCTGATCTGATGCATGTAGTCACCGAGCTCCAGTGTCAGGTTACGGAACAGCAGCAGATGATCACTGCTCTGCTGAATCAATAGGGGAATCCTGCTACCCCGCCAGGACACCAGAACGGCACCTGCACCACCAGTAGGCCCAGCTCCAGTGGTTTGTCAGGAGGCATATCTGATTCAGTGGCAGAGACTGAAGCCGAAAGCTTTCTCCGGTAACTATGAACCATGGGACGCACAGGCCTGGTTCAAGACTATGGAGAGCAAAGTGGAATTACTGGATTGGCCTGAGCACGAGAAAGTCAAATGCGCCTCGTTCTGCCTTACGGGCGATGCCAGAATGTGGTGGGACCGAGTCAAAGTAAAATGACAGATAAATCAGATGAGATGGATGTAACACCCCTAGAAAGCCTAGATAAGAAAATAAGGGTAATGAGAGTACGAATGAAAAGAAGATGTAAATATTCTATATTAAGATGGATTTAGATGATTAAAACTTTATGGAAGAAAAATAAAGTTGAGAATATAATCATCTATACATGATTTAAAATGTATGGAATTAATGTGGACAAAAGAAAGAAATAAGAGATAATATGTACATGTATGAAATATTTATGCATAATGCATAATATATATGAATTATTATGTGTAAAAGAAAATAAAATGTTAGAAGAGAGATTGAACCTTGGATCTCTTGTAGGGAACATGTATAGGATACCAAAGGGGATAGGAGAATTATTAGTAAAGAGAGGAAGGATTAAGTAGTTAAGAATAAGAAAGGATTCTTTCTACTTAAAAAGAAAAAGAAGTAAAAATATGCATAACCAAGTTTTGAACCTTGGTTCTCTTGTGGATGCATGCATGTGTTAACCAATTGGGATAAGAGAGGATATTGTAAGAGGAGAGATAGAAAATTTTATTAAAGGAGAGAAAAGAGAGAGATTAAGAGAGAACTCACAAGGCATATCTCTAGAATATTCCTATCATAAAGAAGAGGAATAAATGGGGAGGATGAATCAAGTCAAATTTCCTCCCCTCATTTTAGTATAAATAGGCATGGAGGGGTGACTTCAAATTCATCCTCCACTCCTCTCCCTCTCCTCCTCCCTCTTGTGCCGAGACCCCCCTCTCTTCTTCTTCTTGTTGCCATGCAACACAAGAGGAAGGAAGCTCCTCTTCCTCCTCACTCCCTCCCTCTTCTTTCTTCCTTGTTGTTGCCGAGCAACACAAGAGGGAGAAGCTTCTTCTTCCTCCCCTCTCCACCAAAAGACCTAGCCACTCCTTTCCCTCCATTGGTGCCGAACCTAGCAAGCAAGAAGAAAGGTCCAAGCAAGTTCTCAATTCTAGGAAACTTAAGCGAAGAAGGTAAGCTTCCCCTCACCTGTGGTACAAGGCTTTTTATATGTTTTTATGTGAAATTTATGTAATGCCATGATATGTGATAGCATATGAAATGCTATACATAATGAGAAGAATGAAATATATGTAATTGCCATGATATGTGATAGCATATGAAATGCTATACATAATGAGAAGAATGAAATTATGTGAATGCCATGATATGTAATAGCATATGAAATGCTATACATAATGAGAAGAATGAAAAATGAAATGCATGAAAGATTGTTAAGGATATGATATGATAGTTATGCATGATAAATTACTTTGTATGGTTTGTACCAAGGGTGGGCTCCTTAAACGCCCCGGGGTCGATGGAATAAGACTCGGGCCTCGTCAGTAATGGGCTTCTGATGCCCTAGGTCGATGGAGTAAGACTCGGGCCTAGTATGTATGTATGGTAGGGTTCAAGACTTGCTACCTTGGACCTACGTATGATGTATGTGGTACAAACCGGGATCCCCAATGATGATGATATTAATTTCAAGTACTTACAAGTATAAGTTTTCAAATTCATGATGCATTGCCTGCATATGTGCTTGAATTAGCTAATGATTTGATATGATGCCATGATGATATGAATATGATACCTTTGTATGTTATATGCTTATGATATTACGCATGATATTAATATACGATGATTTTCGGTTTTAGTGAGTAGGAAAGGAACTTACTGAGCCATGAGTGCTCACAGCTTACTTTCCTTGTACCGCAGATAAAAGAACTGGATGAACTAGAGGAGCAACAGGAGGAGCGGATAAGGATGTGTGTGGTGGTGGCTCGGCAAAGAACGATTCGGACAGATTAATATGATTAGTTATAGAATCAATATATGCATATTTTATCTGTGATATCATGCTTATTTAAATAAAATGAATAGTTTAAAAGTTTTTTTTCTTCCGCTGCTATAGTATAACCAAAGCATGTACGTAAGTAGTATAAAGAACGTAGCGCCGCCTTTGGTTGGGTAAGAAGGGCGGGCGTTACAATGGACAGACTTTGAGACAGAATTTTTCGAGGAATTCTTCCATATGAGGGTGACAAACAGGCATTATGACGAGTTCACCGAGTTCCGACAAGGCGATCTGTCAGTTAATGAAGCGGTCAAGAAATTCAACCGTTTAGCGGGCTTATATCCAGAATTGGTCAGCACTGAAAGAGAAAGGATCAGACTTATGCTGAAAATGCTCAGACCTGAGATAACTTTGAACGTGGCCGGCGGAGTGAACAGACCGCAGACCGCCGAAGAATTAATCAGCAGTGCTCTGATCACCGAACACTATCAGAAAGCAATGAGCGATGGCAAGAGTCAAACTCAGCCGGGAGGACAGAAATCTCAGAATACCCGAACCGACTGGAAAGGAAATCACAGTGGCAAGCGGAAGCAAGGGACTGACCCCAAGGGTGGGCCAGCAAGCAAGCAACTCATGTTTCCTCAGTGTACCACCTGCGGGAAGAAGCACCCGGGAATATGTCGGATAGGCACAAATAGATGCTACAACTGTGGAATGGAAGGGCATATGGCTCGGAATTGTCCTACTCAGATTCAGGCACCCCCTCCACAGCATGCCCAGAACAGAGGTGTTCCCCCACAGCTACACCTGATGCAAGCTGCATTAGAAGGCCCGCAGATAAGCCAAGGGAGACTGGAAGCTCCGCCAGTAGCGACGAATGCCAGAATTTTCTCCCTCACCAAGGAAGAAGTGGCGAATGCTTCTACTGCTGTCACAGGTCAGATATTTATTTTCAGTCAGCATTCTACTGTATTATTTGACACTGGGGCAACACACTCATTTATCTCTACACCTTTCACAAAAAAAAATAGACATACCATCCCAAGTCTTAGATTGCAAGTTTCTAACAAATTTACCTTCGGGAGAGGTGATGCCATCCACTCATATGCTGCGAGCCACACCCATCAGGATCGCAGACAGAGAGCTCTACTGTGACCTGATAGTGCTTGATATGCAAGATTATGATATTATATTGGGCATGGACTTCTTGAGCAAGTACGATGCTGCAATAGAATGCCGTAATAGAAAAGTAATTTTCCGGCCTGAAACAGAACCGACTTTCGAATTTATCAGAGAGACCAAGAAAGAAGTTAAGAAGTTTTTATCAGCTTTGAAGGCACAAAAGATGTTAGACAATGGATGCACTGGGTTTCTAGCTCATGTGGTTGATACAAATCAGGGAGGGGAACTGAAGCCGGAAGATGTCAAAGTCGTATGCAATTACCCAGAAGTATTTCCTGATGAACTACCAGGGTTAGCACCTGACCGAGAAATTGAGTTTGAGATTTAATTGATTCCTGGTACGAAGCCGATTTCTAAAGCACCTTACCGTATGACGCCGGCTGAATTGAAGGAACTTCAAGAACAACTACGGGAGTTACTCGACAAGGGACTTATCCGCCCTAGTCACTCTCCATGGGGAGCTCCGGTACTGTTTGTGAAAAAGAAAGATGGGTCTATGCGAATGTGCATAGACTATTGAGCGATAAATAAGGTTACAATCAAGAACAGATATCCTTTACCACGGATTGACGACCTGTTTGATCAGTTGAAGGGTGCCACCATCTTCTCTAAGATAGATTTGCGATCCGGCTATCATCAAGTAAAGGTGAAACAAGATGATATACCGAAGACGGCATTCCGGACAAGTTACGGGCATTATGAATTCGTAGTAATGCCCTTCGGAGTAACAAATGCTCCTGCTCTATTCATGGACCTGATGAACCGGATGTTCTCAACATATCTCGACAAATTTGTGATAGTTTTTATCGATGACATTATCATCTATTCGAGAACCCAGGAAGAGTATGCCAAACACCTGGAAATAGTATTACAAATTCTTCGGGAAAAGCGAACAAAGTGGCTGATGCACTCAGCAGGAAGTCGTAGGGCACCGTAGCACCCGGAACTATTTTAAGTTCGAGGACGAACTTTTATGAGGTATGGGGGACTGTAACACCCATAGGGTACTTAGCAAGATTTTAGATATTTTTATCATGAATAAAAATAAATAGGCCTTATATGTAAAATTTCAAAAAACAATAAAATAAGAGAACCAAAAAGAGATGACCAAGGTTTGAACCTTGGATCACTTACTAGATACATGTATATGTTAACCAATAGACCAAGAGTAATTATTGTTAGAAAGGAGAGGGAAAACATAGTTAAAGGAAAGGAAGTGAAGGCTCTCTTCACTTAGAAGGAGAAATTGGAGTTGCCCTCTTCCTCTCAAATGAAAAGAGGAGCCTTGCTTCTTCTTTTCATTTAGAGTGAGTAAAAGAAAGGAGAAGGAAAAATGTAATTTCCCTTCCTCCTCTCATGTAGAATAAAAGGAGAAATTAAAGAAGAGAGTTCATTTTTTTCTCTTCCTCCCTTCCTCCTCCTCTTCACCGTGACCAAGAGTTTTCCCCTCACCATTGCCGAGCCCAAGCAAGAAGCTACTCTCTAGGAAGGCTCCACAAGCAAGGTCTCTTCCCTAAGAAAAAAAAAATCAAGCGAGGATGTGAGTATCCCCTCACTGCAGTACAAGTAGTTTCGATTTGTGTTGTATGAAAATGCTTTTGAAATCTTATGAAATTCCTTGAAAGTTTTGGACAAGATAGATTGGTGGTCACTTAGGATTTACAAGTTACAAGTTATGCTTTATGTTGTAGAAAAAAATATATATTCACCTCATCTTGAAGTTTCGGCCAAGACAAAAAGGGAAGATCTAGAGCAAAGTTTCTTTTGGTATCATGCTTATCCATGCTCTTATATGATGTAGGATCTTTCATGTGTTGATAGTTTAAGTTTTAAGACCTTATATGTCAATAAAAGAATTAGAAACCCTAACCTAATGGTTCGGCCAAGATGAATCATAGAGTTTAGGGCAAGATTTTGAAAAGAAAGTATAATTGTTGTGCTCCTTCATGATATATGAAATTTTATATGTTGATAGCTTAAGGTTTTTATGCTCCATGTGGTAACAAAAATGAGGAAAACCCTAATGTAAAGTTTCGCCCAAGATGGGTTATAAGAGTTAGAGCAAAAATTTTGAAAAGGAAATATGTTGTTATGCTCCTTCATGATATATGAAATTTTTATATGTTGATAGCTTAGGTTTTATGCTTCATGTGATAACAAAAATGATGGAAACCTTAGTGTAAAGTTTCTGCCAAGACATGATACCAAGCTTAGGGTCAAAATTTGAAACCCAATCATGCTTATTTATGCTTGTTCATGAGGTATGATATCTTGTATATGGTAAGGCTAAATCATTATGCTACCTGTTGCATTAGAAAAATTTTAAACCCTAAATATAGGTTCAGCCAAGAGGGAATGCCAAACCTAGGCTAGAGTTTTGAAACCCAATCATGCTTATTTATGCTTGTTCATGAGGTATGATATCTTGTATATGGTGAGGTTAAGTCATTATGTTACATGTTGCATTAGGAAAAATTTAAAACCCTAAATGTAGGTTCGGCCAAGAGGGAATGCCAAACCTAGGGTAAAGTTTTGGAAACCCAATCATGCTTAGTTATGTTTCTACATGATATATGATCTTTGGTATAATGTTAGATAAGTTTCATGCTACATGTTACATAGATAACTACACTTTAGGGTTCGGCCAAGCAAGTGTAGAGACTTAGAGCCATGTCTTGCAAACTAACCATGCTTGTTTATGCCCATTTATGATATATGGTTATTTATCAATAGGTGGCTTTAGTTTCATGCTTCTTATAGTGGAAAAAAAATGGGAAACCCAATTAGTAGGGTTTCGGCCAAGGTGGATAAATGGGTCTAGAGTGAATCTAACCAAGCATGCTTATGTTTTCTCATGATGTATGGTCTTTGATAAGTGATTAGTTTAAGTTCCATGTTCATGATATGATATGTTATGCCTTATGTTATGAGATAAGCTATGTTCCATGATATGATATGCTATGCTCATGATATGATATGCTATGCTCATGATATGATATGCTATGTTCATAATATGATATGTTATGTCTTATGTTGTGAGATAAGTTATGTTCCATGATATGATATGCTATACTCATGATATGATATGCTACGCTTATGATATGATATGTTATGCCTTATGTTATGAGATAAGATATGTTCCATGATATGATATGCTATACTCATGATATGATATGTTATGCTTATGATATATTATGCCATGCTCATGATATGATATGCTATGCTTATGATATGATATGCCATGCTCATGATATGATATGCTATGCTTCATGATATGATATGCCATGCTTAATGTTATGAAGATCACATGTTATGTTTTATGTTATGATACGAACATGTTATGTTTCATGATATATGTATGAAAGGCTTATGTAAGAAGAAAAGCCTAAGAGTTGCTTCCCTTAAGTTGGGATCAAGAGCACTCTTCATGGTATGGCAAAGAGATGCTTCCCTTAAGATGGGATCAAGAGCTCTCTTCATGATATGACAAGAAATTATGACATGTTTGATAAGCTATGATATGCATGATGACATGATATGTATGACATGATATTTTATTTTATCTGGCTTGTACAAAGGGTGGGCTCCATAAGCGGCCCGAGGTCCATGGTCTATGAAACGGGCCTCGTAAAAAGGGATTGACTCCTTAGTACGCCCCTAGGTCGACGGACTATGAACGGACCTAGATCCCTAGTAGGTTCGGGACTAGCTACCCTATCCTATGGATTGCGCACATTTATGTATGTATGTGGTACAAGCCGGACCCTCATGATGATTATGTTATGTTCAAGTATGTATAAGATATGTTTTAAAAGAGACATGATGCATATGTGCATTCCATGATACATGTTTTGAAAATATACATCTTGCATTTACATGCATATGTTTTATGAATTATTGGTTATGCATTATTATTATGAACAGGTATGAGTTATGATACATGCTTACAGGATATGATATGTTCCCATGATATGTACTCACATGCTATGCCATGCTATGTTATGTTTCTTATATGACAAACTATGTTTTATGTTATGATTCTCCATGCTATGTTATGCTATGCTATGTTTTACATGCTATGTGGTATTACGTGCCTTATGTTTTATCAGTAGGAAAGGAGCTCATTAAGCCTTTGGGCTTATAGTTTTACGTTTCCTTGTACTGCAGATAAGGGCAAGGAATGGATGAACTAAGGGGAGCAGTAGGAAGGACGATGATGATGTGTGTGGAAGTGGCATGGTGGATAGATCAAATTAAGTTTGAATTTATATTGACTAAATTGTGCATGTGAACTAAGTTTGGACCCTATGTTTATGATGATGGTTGAGCTAGTATGTTATGCTCTCATGATAGTTTGCCATGTTAGACTTATTATGATATGGTAAAATGTTTAAAAAGTTATGATTCACATGCCATGTTTAAGACAATCAAATGCATATGATAAAATTTTTAAGTATGTCTTCCGCTGCCATGAGTTCATATGCATTAGTATGTTAGGTGAATGTAAGTAACCCCGTCCCTCTAAGGGTAGTCAGAGTGTCCCTGGAAGGGCGGGCGTTACAGGGAGAAGGAAGAGGAGAAAATGAAATCTCTTCTTTAATTTCCCCTTTTATTCTTCATGAGAGGAGGAAGGGAAAATGCACTTTTCCTTCTCCTTTCTTTTACAACTCCTTTAATGAAAAGAGGAAGCAAGAATCCTCTTTTCTTTTGAGAGGAAGAAGGCTACTCTAACTTCTCCTTCTAAATGAAAGAAGCTATTTTCTTACTCTTAACTATATTGTCACTTTTCTCTCTAACAATAACTTCTCTTGGTTTATTGGTTAACACATACATGTATCTAGTAAGAGATCCATGGTTCAAACCTTCGTCATCTCTTTTTGGTTCTATTTTTATTATTTTTTGCAAATTTACACATAAGGCCTTTTTTTATTCATGATAAAAAAAAATATCTAAAATCTTGCTAAGTACCCTATGGGTGTTACAGTACCCCATACCTCATAAAAGTTCGTCCTCGAACTTAAAATAGTTCCGGGTACTTTTGTCTCATATCGTCTTCTCGCTCCCATGTGGCTTCTTCGAACCGTTGATTTTGCCACAGGACCTTTACTAATGGTACCTCTTTGTTCCTTAGTCTTTTGATACTTCGATCAAATATCTGAACCGGTTGACTTACGTAACTTAGATCCTCTTGCACTTGTACGGTTTGTGGTTAGATCACTTGGTTCGTGCTCGGAATACATTTCTTTAGCATCGAAACTTGGAACACATTGTGGATAGCTGACATCTCCTGAGGTAAAGCTAGTTCGTAGGCCACCTTGCCAACTCTTTTCAGAACTTGATATGGGCCTACATAACGCGGGCTTAGTTTTCCCTTCTTTCCGAACCTCATCACTCCTTTCATAGGAGCTACCTTAAGGAACACTACATCTCTGACACTGAATTCTATGGGCCTTCGTCTTTTATCTGCATAACTCTTTTTTCGGCTCTGAGCTATTTCTCTTCTTTGGCGGATGTTCTGTATAGCACGGGTGGTGTTGTCAATGAATTATGTTTGAACTCCGATCTCCTTCTTTTCACCACCTTCGTACCAGCATATAGGGGACCTACATTTCTTTACGTACAGAGCCGCGTAGGGTGCCATTCCTATAGTAGTCTGGTAACTATTATTGTAGGCAAATTCCGCTAAACTTAAATATCGACACCAACTCCCTTTGAAATCTAAGACGCAAGCCCGTAACATGTCTTCTAGTACTTGATTTACCCTTTCTGTTTGTCCGTCGGTCTGAGGGTGGAAGGCAGTACTGAACAATAGCTTGGTGCCAAGGGCTTTTTGAACACATTCCCAAAAATGGGAAATAAAATGACCATCTCTGTCAGAAATAATGGTCTTAGGAATCCCATGTAATCTGACAATTTCTTTGACATATAATTGAGCTAATTGCTCAACAGAATAGGTCATCTTAATTGCCAGAAATGTTAGCTAGAGCCCTACAACCAATCATTTGATGATTGTATTATGGACTTGTTGTATTATATTCTATATAAATAAAGGAATTTGGGTTTTGGTTATTATACTTACTTGTATTGGTGCCAAATAAACTAAGTATAATAACGTCCTTGAGTAGAAGGTTCTTACCTATATCAATCGATTGGTTGAATCGATAGTAAGATGAAATAGGGAACACTACTCTTAATCATTCCTAGTCGAGTATTAACATTCAGGGACAATGTTAATGCAATAAGACTAGCATGTAGGTCAACTCGATGACATGATCTCACAAGTCATGGATATAGAGATATCAAGTTGACACATGAGTATGCATTGGAGAATGTATATTGAATGACCCGCCATGAGAAAGTATCATGGATCATTATATGAGTGTCATTACTTTCTCATGTAGCTATTAGTATGACTACTAGTCCTTAGACCTGAATTCACCATGGTTCCCTACATAAGGAGTTATGTACTTTGGTTTCGTCAAACGTCACCCGTAACTGGGTGAACTATAAAGGCGATTACTGGGTATGTAACGAATTATGCAGAGGGATGTGAGTGATGTAGATGGGATCTATCCCTCCTATATGACGGGAGCGACATCGATATTCCTGATAGAGTGAGACCACGAAGTGCATGTCCATGCCCAAATGAGTCAATATAGGATATTGAGCTCATTTGATTTAGTGAGTCTACTTGGAGTTCAAGATTTAGATTGATTAGAGGATGACACGCTCTATGCCTCATATTGATCAATCTAGATGTCTAGGATAGAAGGACACTTGTCATATATTGTGAAGAGTCACAATTGATAGTCACAAGGTGATGTTGGATCTCAACATTCTTGTAACTTGGGTAGTAATGATGTATTGCTAGATACCGCTCATTACTTATGCTTCTAAATGAGTTTAGGGGCATTGCCAACGTTACAAGAACCTATTGGGTCACACACAAAGAACAAGTGGATGGAGATTAGGTTCATATGATGAACCAAGAGGATTAGATTCATGTGATGAATCAAATTGGATTAAGAGTAATCCTAATTGGGCTAATTGAGTTGGACTCAAGTTGATTCATGTGTTCAATGTGTCTAATTTAGATTATGACTCATTGAATCAATTTAATTAAATGAATTAGATTCATTATATTAAATTGGCTTGAATTAAATGGTTGGATTAGATCAACCACGAGAGAGATTAAGTCAAGTTTGACTTGACTTGAGAGGAAGAGGAAGAGTCAAGTTTGACTTGACTTTATGCCACATCATTTGTGACATGGCATTAGGATAACTAATGATGATGTGCCACATCATCAAATGTGCCACCTCATGGAGGTTACAACTATTCTCTTTAATGGCCTCCACATTAATTGTGATTAATGTGAAGGGGGCTACACCACTTGATGGAAAAAGAGAAGTTTTCTTTTGGTGAATAACTCTCATTCAAGTCATCTTCCTCCTCCTAAGCTCTCTTCTTGCTCCTTCTCTTCTCTTGGTAGTGGGTTTCAAGCAAGGGAGAAGAAAGGAGAGTGAATCAAATCCAAGAAGAAAGGTTACTGAAAGTCACATAGAGATTTTAGAGGAATGTGTTCTCTTCTTTTCCTTTCTTCTTTTCCAATCCCATCCGAGAGCATCAAGAAGTGCTAACACACTTGTAGTGTTCTCTTCTCCATCCTTGTGTGTTAGAGAACACATCTTGTTCGTGTGGATACTTCTAGAGAGTTGTCTACTTTGACAACTAGAGATCCGACATCTCCTTGGACAAGCGGGATTCATGAAGGGCACGCATCGAAGGTATAACATTTTCTCCATGTAGATCTAAGTGTAGATCAAGGTAAACTCGTACTCGTTGTTTTTCAAAAAATTTTCTTTGCACGGATCCGTTGGCTAGGGAGTTTCGGGGTTTCCGCGACGCGAAAAAATGGTTTTCGCGGCCTGAAAAACCCAACAGTGGTATCAGAGCCACGTGCGAAGTTGAATACGAGTTTATTTTGGTTTTTATGAAAAATAAACATACTGTGAATTTCTGTAATTTTAAGTTTTTAATGGTTTTTATGAGTATTTTTCTCGTAGAAGCGAAGCACAAGTGTTTTGACACTTGTAGGCTTCGACTATCGAGAAGAATTTTCCAAAACGGCAAAGTTTCACCCCAAAAATTTTTGGGACAGCAGGCTAAGGCGCTCTTGGATCACAAAGGAACCCTCGCGATGGTTAGATCGCGGGTAGGGGCGCTACCCCTAGCCCCGCAAGGGGATTCGTTCTGTGATTGCGCCCGAAAATCGCTAAACGGGGCCGTCGGAAAATTTTACTCATAAAAATTGTAAAAAAATTATGAAAAATTATAGAAAATTATGAAAATATATTATTTTGAATTATATATTATTTTTGTGATAGTCATGGCTCAAAAAGACCCAATATGATTGGATTTGTGTTGTAATTTATAATACGGCCTGCGTGCCGTCATGTGTTTGTGTGTGCTGTATTTGATACGCGACCTGCGTGTCGTGCCTCCCTATTTATATTCTAGTTGTAAATTAGATTTAGATTCGACTGTAACTCAAGTTTCAAAATTGTAATGTAAAATTTGAAGCGGTGGAAGGTCCACTCGAGACGGAGTTACGAGGAGGGCGCGAGCAACACGAGGTGGTCAAAGGAAGGAGCTTGAGAAGCTGTTGACCTTTGGTTGACCATCCGATCTTCTCATTGGCTTGAGAAGATTGTAGTAGGGCCATGATATAATCACAAAATTTAGTTAATTACTTGTGTATGTGATGCATGCTTAATTAAGTAATTAATTAGTGCCTAACGAATTAGATTAGATCTAAATCGTGCACAAGATGCACCCTTATGATTAGATGAGATCTACATCGTGTACAAGATGCACTCTATCGATTAGATTAGATCTATATCGAGGATATGATACAACATCGACATTTAGATTAGATCTAAATCACGACAACTCAAAATGCCTACCGTGCTGTGATACCTACTACTACCTCGATCACATGTCGTTGTTGAATCTGCCAAAGCAGAGCAACACATATTATCTTGGTAGGGTACGGAGGGACAATCTTAGTCCCGCCTATCAACGCATGGGTGAGTACAACTCAATTAGATTGAGTAACTAGTTAACTCGATTGGATTGAGTACAACTATAGGCATTCTTCCAACGGTTGGAAAGATAGGACATAAATCACATTTATATTAATTCTTGGGCGTATTAGCCAAAGATAACTCAAGTTTTAATATAACTTCGGATAATGATCCTATAAACAAAAGTTGCATAGAGATGTAATTGGTAATCGTTACCTACCGATCATACTAAATCTTGGGCGTATTAGCCAAAGCTAATTCAAGGATTAGTATGATGTGGATCTTGTCCCACATGAATTATAGAATTCAGTGGGAGCATCATTTAGTTGAAGGCCTAATTAAATGATTTAAAAGAATATGATATTTATTTCTGCATTTATTTCAATTGTAGAATTTCCATGACGTCAAACACGAACAACTTCTCTCTGCGATCTGTCCTTAAGAAGGAAAAGATCAACGGAGCAAATTTCCTGGACTGGTACAGGAACCTGAGAATAGTTCTCACCCAAGAACGTAAACTGTACGTTCTGGAGCAGCCCATTCCGGAGGCTCCTCCTTCCACTGCCACACGAGCATACCGAGATGCTTACAAGAAGCATCAAGATGATGCATTAGATGTGTCCTGTCTTATGCTCTCGACCATGAACTCTGAGCTTTAAAAGCAACATGAGTTGATGGGCGCTTACGATATGGTTGAACATCTTTGTCACCTATATCAAGGACAAGCAAGGCACTGGAAGAGGAACTCCAAAGAATACCTGGAAGATCTTAAGAAGAAGAGAAATAAGATTTCTACTTCAGGTATACATGTTATAGAAGTCAACCTCTCTATTTCTTCATCGTGGGTATTAGATACCGGATGTGCTTTGCACATTTGTACTAATGTACAAGCGCTGAGAAATAGCAGGGCATTGACAAAGGGTGAGATAGACCTACGAGTAGGCAATCGAGCACGGGTTGCTGCTATTGCTGTAGGAACTTATCATCTATCTCTGCCGTATGGGCTTGTACTAGAATTAGATGATTGTTGTTATGTGCCTGCATTAACTAAGAACATTATATCAGTTTCTTGTTTGGACAAAAAAGGTTTCTCGTTTACAATAAAGAACAAATGTTGTTCCATCTATTTAAACGATATGTTCTATTGTAGTGCACCTCTGATAAAAGGACTCTATATTCTAGATCTTGAGAGCCCTATTTATAACATAAATACCAAGAGGTTCAAGTCAAATGACCTGAACCAAACCTATCTCTGGCACTGTCGCTTAGGTCATATAAATGACATGCGCTTATCCCAGCTCCATAAGGATGGTTTGCTGGACTCATTTGATTTTGAATCTTATGAGACGTGCGAGTCATGCCTACTAGGAAAGATGACCAAGACTCCCTTTAGTGGGCACAGCGAGAGAGCGACTGACTTGTTAAGACTTATACATAGTGATGTATGCGGACCTTTCAATGTCGCTGCTAGGGGAGGTTATAGGTACTTCATCACATTTACTGATGACTTCAGTAGATATGGTTATGTGTACTTAATGACACATAAGTCTGAATCCTTTGAAAAGTTCAAAGAATTCAAGAATGAAGTACAGAACCAGCTTGGTAAGAGTATTAAGATACTTCGATCAGATCGAGGTGGAGAATACCTTAGCCATGAGTTTCGTGACTATCTAGCATAGTGTGGGATCCTATCCCAACTCACTTCTCCTGGAACACCATAGTGGAATGGTGTATCTGAAAGGAGGAATCGTAGCCTATTAGATATGGTGCGATCTATGATGAGTCACACAGATCTTCCGACATACCTTTGGGGCTATGCTCTAGACACGACAGCTTTTATACTCAACCTAGTTCCATCCAAGGCCGTGATAAAGACACCATATCGGATATGGACTGGGAGAGATGCCCAGGTGTCTTTATGAGAATTTGGGGTTGTGAGACTTACGTTAGACGTCAAGTCTCAGATAAATTAGGACTCAAATCCGACAAGTGCTACTTTATAGGATATCCCAAGGAAACTAAGGGATATTACTTCTATATTCCCAGTCAGCACAAGATAGTTGTGGCAAAGACTGGAGTATTTCTAGAAAGGGACTTTGTTTCTAGAAAGACTAGTGGGAGTACATTCGATCTTGAAGAAGTTAAAGATGCGGATCCTAGCACTAAGCCTCGATGGAAGTTGAACTGGAACCACAAAGTGTTGTGGATGATGTTGTTCCACAAAGAGTTGAGGAACAACAACCAGCTCAAGTAGACATACCTCTTCGCAGGTCTGATAGGGTACGTCGTCAGCCTGAGAGATACTCATTTCTCTTGTCTGACCATGATGACATTGTGCTAATAGAGGATGAGCCTACCACCTATCAGGAAGCTGTGATGAGACCAGATTCCGAGAAATGGCTAGAAGCTATGAGATCCGAGATAGAATCCATGTACACCAACCAAGTATGGACTTTGGTTGATCCACCTGAAGGGGTAAAACCCATTGGGTGCAAGTGGGTCTTTAAGAGAAAGACTGACATGGATGGACTTATCTATAAGGGTCGCTCGATAGCTAAAGGTTTCAAGCAGATTCATGGTATTGACTATGATGAAACCTTTTCTCCAGTAGCGATGTTTAAGTCCATTCGGATCATGCTTGCTATTGCAGCTTACCATGATTACGAGATCTGGCAGATGGATGTCAAAACCATTTTTCTGAATGGAAACCTACTCGAGGATGTGTACATGACACAACCTGAGGGTTTTGTAGATCCACAGCATACTGGCAGAGTATGCAAGCTGCATAGGTCCATTTATGGACTAAAGCAAGCCTCTCGGAGCTGGATCTTCGATTCGATGATGCAATCAAACAGTTTGGTTTCATCAAGAATGAAGATGAGCCTTGTGTCTACAAGAAGGTTGTAGGGGGCATAGTTGTCTTCCTCATATTGTATGTGGATGACATACTACTCATTGAGAAAGACATCCCTTTGCTACAGTCTGTCAAGACTTGGCTAGGGACATGTTTCTCAATGAAGGACTTAGGTGAGGCATTCCGCATTCTAGAGATACAGATCTATAGAGATAGATCAAAGAGATTGCTTGGCCTAAGTCAGAGTACATACATTGACAAGGAACTCCTTCGGTTTACCATGCAGAACTTCAAGAAGGGGTTTCTGCCGATGTCACATGACATGAGTCTTTCGAAGACTCAAGGTCCCTCTTCTAGATAGGAGAGAGACTGCATGGATCAGATCCCTTATGCTTCAGCCATAGGATCTATCATGTATGTCATGCTATGTACTCAACCTGATGTCTCGTATGCTTTGAGCATGACGAGCAGATACCAGTCAGATCCAGGTGAAAGTCACTGGATAGCGGTCAAGAATATTTGAAGTACTTAAGAAGGACTAAAGAATATTTCTTGATATATGGAGGCAATGATGAGCTAGCTGTAAAGGGTTACAGTGATGCTAGCTTCCAGACCGACCAGGATGATTATCGATCGCAGTCAGGGTTCGTGTTTTGCATAAATGGTGGTGCTGTGAGCTGGAAGAGTTTGAAACAGGACACAGTAGCTGATTCTACGACAGAGGCCGAGTATATTGCTGCATCAGAGGCAGCAAAGGAGGTAGTTTGGATTCACAAGTTCGTCACTGAACTTGGGGTGGTTCCTTGTATTGCTGACCCTATTGAGCTCTATTGTGACAACAATGGAGCTATAACACAGGCGAAGGAACCTCGCTCACAACAGCGGACCAAAAACATACTACGGCGCTTCCATCTCATTCGAGAGATTATCAAGACAGGAGATGTGAAGATTTGCAAAGTACCCACAGAGGCTAACATTGCAGATCCCTTGACCAAGGCTTTGGCACAGAGGAAGCATGATAGTCACACTAGGTCATTGGGGCTTAGAGCCTACACTGATTGACACTAGTGCTAGTGGGAGATTGTTAGCTAGAGCCCTAGAGCCAATCATTTGATGATTGTATTATGGACTTGTTGTATCATATTCTATATAAATAAAGGCATTTGGGGTTTGGTTATTATACTTAGTTGTATTGGTGCCAAATAAACTAAGTATAATAACGACCTTGAGTAGAAGGTTTTTACCGATATCAATCGATTGGTTGAATCGATAGTGAGATGAAATAGGGAACACTACTCTTAATCATTCCTAGTCGAGTATTAACATTCAGGGACAATGTTAATGCAATAAGACTAGCATGTAGGTCAACTCGATGACTTGATCTCACAAGTCATGGATATAGAGATATCAAGTTGACACATGGGTATCCATTGGAGAATGTATATTGAATGACCCGCAATGAGAAAGTATCATGGATCATTATATGAGTGTCATATACTTTCTCATGTGGCTATTAGTATGACTACTAGTCCTTAGACCTGAAGTCACCATGGTTCCCTACATAAGGAGTTATGTAATTTGGTTTCGTCAAACGTCACCCGTAACTGGGTGGACAATAAAGGCGATTACTGGATATGTAACGAATTATGCAAAGAGATGTGAGTGATGTAGATGGGATCTATCCCTCCTATATGACGGGAGCGACATCGATATTCTTGATAGAGTGAGATCACGAAGTGCATGGCCATGCCCAAATGAGTCAATAGAGGATATTGAGCTCATTTGATTTAGTGAGTCTACTTGGAGTTCAAGATTTAGATTGATTAGAGGATGACACGCTCTATGCCTCATATTGATCAATCTAGATGTCTAGGATAGAAGGACAATTGTCATATATTGTGAAGAGTCACAATTGATAGTCACAAGGTGATGTTGGATCTCAACATTCTTGAAACTTGGGTAGTAATGATGTATTGCTAGATACCGCTCATTTGTTATGCTTCTAAATGAGTTTAGGGGCATTGCTAATGTTACAAGAACCTATTGGGTCACACACAAAGAACAAGTGGATGGAGATTAGGTTCATATGATGAACCAAGAGGATTAGATTCATGTGATGAATCAAATTAGATTAAGAGTAATCCTAATTGGGCTAATTGAGTTGGACTCAAGTTGATTCATGTGTTGTAACACCCCTAGAAAGCCTAGATAAAGTAAGGGCAATGAGAGTACGAATATAATGAAAAGAATGTGTAGATAGTCTACGTTGAATGTTACGATGGGAAGGATTTAGATGATTAAAAACTTTATGAAAGAAAATAAAGTTGAGAATATAAAGTTCTATACATGATTTATAATGCAAGGAATTAATGTAAACAAAAGAGATATGAGATATTATATATGCATGTATGAAATATTTATGCATAATGCATATACATGAATTATTTTGTACAAAAATATGTTAGGAGAAGGATTTGATCCTTGGTTCTCTTGTTGATGCATGCATGTGTTAACCAAGTGTGATAGGAGTGAATATTGTAAAAGGAGAGATGGGAATTATAATTAAAGGAAAGAAAGGAGAGAAATTAAGAGAAAGAAAAGAGAGAAACTCAAGAAGCATTTCTCTAGCATATTCTTTCTCATTAAGAGGAGAAGTAAATGAGGAGGATGAATCAAGTCAAGTTTTCCTCCCCTCACTTTAGTATAAATAGGCATGGAGGGGGGGGGGGCTTCATCCTCAACTCACTCTCCTCCTCTCCTCCATTTGTGCCGAGCACTCTCCCTCCCTCTTTCCTCTTGTTGCCGAGAGCAACAACTCTCCTCCTTCTTTCTTTCTTTTTTTTGTTGCCGAGCAACACAAGAGGAAGAAGCCTCCTCTTCTTCCTCCTCCTCTCCACCAAAAGACCTAGCCACTTCTTCCTCCATTGGTGCCGAGCAAAGCAAGCAAGGAAGAAAGGTCCACAAGCAAGTTCTCAACTCTAGGAAACTTAAGCAAAGAAGGTAAGCTTCCCCTCACCTGTGGTACAAGGCTTTTATGTGATTTTCGGATTTATAAGGATTAGAAAACCTAGGAAAGAATTTAATAAAATTCGGCTAAAGAAAAGGTTTTCAAATCTAGGATGATTTAAACAAGACCTCATTTCATGATAAGATTTTCTATGCTATGTAGAAGGATTCTTTTCCATGATTTTATACTGATATGATGTATGATCAGAGGAGTATCTAACCCTAGGATTTAACCAAAAATATTTTAAATAGGCTAGGAAGATTATTGTCTAACCAAACTAGTGCAAGGTTCCTTCTATGAAATGCTAAGGACCTTTCTATGGTTTTCTTGCTTGGAAATTAATTGGAACCAAAAGAAACTCACTTGTATGCTTCGGACTAGAAAGGTTAAGGGTTAGAAAGACCTTCAAAAATTTAAATAAACATGCTCCTATGATAGGATATAAAGTTTCTTAAAGGGTGTTCACATTGCTAGAAACTCATGAACTCTTTTTAGGGTTTTTCGGCCATGATAAAAGGGATAGCTTAGATTAGCCTAAACAAAAATATTAATATGCTCAAGACCTCTGTGATATTATGATATGAAAGTTGATTAATGCTCTCATGTTTAATTGGAATGTAGAAAATTAGTTACATGATATAAGACATGTAAGATCACAAGAGTCCTAGCTTGTTTATGATCCAATTTTGTGTATGATGTTCTTAGTAACTTTTGCCATGATATTTACTTAGGCTTTCCATGCTTTAGGCCACTTAAGAAACCTAGCTTAAGGACTGGTAGGTTTCGGCCATGAAGGAAAATAAAAGAAAAAAAGGAAAGAAACCTAGGAAATGCTATACATAATGAGAAGAAATGAAATTATGTTATGTAATATGCCATGATATGTTATAGCATAGGAAATGCTATACATAATGAGAAGAAATGAAATTATGTTATGTAATATGCTATGATATGTTATAGCATAGGAAATGCTATACATAATGAGAAGAAATGAAATTATGTTATGTAATATGCCATGATATGTAATAGCATAGGAAATGCTATACATAATGAGAAGAAATGAAATTATGTTACGTAATATGCCATGATATGTTATAGCATAGGAAATGCTATACATAATGAGAAGAAATGAAATTATGTTACGTAATGATATGTTATAGCATAGGAAATGCTATACATAATGAAAAGAAATGAAAAAGGAAATGCATGAAAGATTGTTAGGGACATGATATGATAGTTATGCATGATAAGTTATTTTTGTATGGTTTGTACCAAGGGTGGGCTCCGTAAACGCCCCGGGGTCGATGGAGTAAGACTCGGGCCTCGTCAGTAATGGGCCTCTGAATGCCCTAGGTCGATGGAGTAAGACTCGGGCCTAGTATGTATGCATGGTAGGGTTCAAGACTTGCTACCTTGGACCTACCTATGAAGCACGCGCATTATGTATGTGGTACAAACCGGGATCCCCTCTAATGATGATATTAATTTCAAGTACTTATAAGTATAAGTTTTCAAATTCATGATGCATTGCCTACATATGTGCTTGAATTATCTGATGATTAGATATAATGTCATGTGATATTATATGAATATGAATATGATACCCTTGTATGTCGTATGCTTATGATACCTCGCATGATATTGATATGCAATGATATGAATTCGGTTTTAGTGAGTAGGAAAGGAACTTATTGAGCCATGAGTGCTCATAGCTTACTTTCCTTGTACCGCAGATATGGGGGACGGATATTCGGAACGACGGAGCAGCAGGAGGAGCAGATAGTGATGTGTGTGGTGGTGGCTCGGCAAGAACGATTCGGACAAATTAATATTTTTAGTTATATGATCAATATATGCACATTCGAACTAATCAGAATATGTGATATCATGCTTATTTAAATAAAAGGAATGATTTAAAATTTTCCGCTGTTATAGTATAACTAAAGCATGTACGTAAGTAGTATAAGATCGTAGCGCCGCCCTTGGGTAAGAAGGGTGGGCGTTTTACAGGTGGTATCAGAGCGAAGTTTTGCCAGCTCACTACACACACATCAAGCTCCTTCCTGTCGCTCCAAGTAAGTACAGTTGCTTAATTTATTTATATGCAAAAATTAGTATGATACTCTAGGATACATGAATAATAGCCTAGGAAGGATACCTTAAGCTATACTCTAGAGAAGGGTGCATGATGACAAGTATGTGTTAAAAATAGTATGATACTCTAGGATGCATGAATGGTAGCCTAGGAAGGATACCTTAAGTTATACCCTAGAGAATGGTGCATGATGATAAGTAGGTGATATTCTAGGATGCATGAATGGTAGCCTAGATACAAGAACCTTAGGCTATAACATAAGAGGAATAATGAATCTTTAAAATCTTGTAGAAATGGACTATATCCCGTTCGAATACGATCCCGAGGATGTAGAATATTTTGGCGAATACCTCGAGTTCGCGGATGAACCCGATATGCTGGAATACTTCGACAACTATGTGAGCGACTCGGAATCTCCGGAACACGGCGAGTTCGGAGAGGAAGATCTCGAGGAAATCGAGGAAGGGAATTCGGACGATAATGAAGATGAAGATTCAGAAATTATGGAATATTATGAAGGAGAGAACGAGTTTCCTGAGATGGGCGAGGATGAATTTAACCTTGCTGAATACATGGAAATGGGTTTCAACCCCAACGATGTAATAGACTTCGAGTGGGGACTGAACAACCTCGAGGGGGAACTAAACGAAGACCCGATGGAACCGGACGAACATGTTGAAGAAGACGAGGGAATGGATGAAGAGACAATAATTGACCCGGAAGAGGCATCAGAGATTCAATCTCCGATAATGCCTGATCCACCCCAGAATGATCTGGGCAAGTCGATACAGGTTGGGTTGATGATGACTACTGCTCTCATGTCCTTTATGGCAGGAGTAGTCACAACCTACCTGGCCTTTTAAGAGAAGAAGTTATGAACAAAAAATGTAATAAAAGCTTTTGATGAATAAAAAGAGTAGAAATGGTATCAATTTAAGCATGAATCAAGGTGGTCCCGCAAGGTTACACCAACTGCAGACTTCTATTGAGGGACCTTCAATAAGTCAAGGGAGATTAGAAGCTCCACCAACGTCTAAGGAATCTGAGCAGAAATTGTCATTCTAAGTTCGGGGACGAACTTTCAATAAGTAGGGGAGATTGTAACACCCCTAGAAAGCCTAGATAAAGTAAGGGCAATGAGAGTACGAATGTAATGAAAAGAATGTGTAGATAGTCTACGTTGAATGTTACGATGGGAAGGATTTAGATGATTAAAAACTTTATGAAAGAAAATAAAGTTGAGAATATAAAGTTCTATACATGATTTATAATGCAAGGAATTAATGTAAACAAAAGAGATATGAGATATTATATATGCATGTATGAAATATTTATGCATAATGCATATACATGAATTATTTTGTACAAAAATATGTTAGGAGAAGGATTTGATCCTTGGTTCTCTTGTGGATGCATGCATGTGTTAACCAAGTGTGATAGGAGTGAATATTGTAAAAGGAGAGATGGGAATTATAATTAAAGGAAAGAAAGGAGAGAAATTAAGAGAAAGAAAAGAGAGAAACTCAAGAAGCATTTCTCTAGCATATTCTTTCTCATTAAGAGGAGAAGTAAATGAGGAGGATGAATCAAGTCAAGTTTTCCTCCCCTCACTTTAGTATAAATAGGCATGGGGGGGGGGGGGGGGCTTTATCCTCAACTCACTCTCCTCCTCTCCTCCATTTGTGCCGAGCACTCTCCCTCCCTCTTTCCTCTTGTTGCCGAGAGCAACAACTCTCCTCCTTCTTTCTTTCTTTTTTTTGTTGCCGAGCAACACAAGAGGAAGAGGCCTCCTCTTCTTCCTCCTCCTCTCCACCAAAAGACCTAGCCACTTCTTCCTCCATTGGTGCCGAGCAAAGCAAGCAAGGAAGAAAGGTCCACAAGCAAGTTCTCAACTCTAGGAAACTTAAGCAAAGAAGGGAAGCTTCCCCTCACCTGTGGTACAAGGCTTTTATGTGATTTTCGGATTTATAAGGATTAGAAAACCTAGGAAAGAATTTAAGAAAATTCGGCTAAAGAAAAGGTTTTCAAATCTAGGATGATTTAAACAAGACCTCATTTCATGATTAGATTTTCTATGCTATGTAGAAGGATTCTTTTCCATGATTTTATACTGATATGATGTATGATCAGAGGAGTATCTAACCCTAGGATTTAACCAAAAATATTTTAAAGTGGCTAGGAAGATTATTGTCTAACCAAACTAGTGCAAGGTTCCTTCTATGAAATGCTAAGGACCTTTCTATGGTTTTCTTGCTTGGAAATTAATTGGAACCAAAAGAAAACTCACTTGTATGCTTCGGACCAGAAAGGTTAAGGGTTAGAAAGACCTTCAAAAATTTAAATAAACATGCTCCTATGATAGGATATAAAGTTTCTTAAAGGGTGTTCACATTGCTAGAAACTCATGAACTCTTTTTAGGGTTTTTCGGCCATGATAAAAGGGATAGCTTAGATTAGCCTAAACAAAAATATTAATATGCTCAAGACCTCTGTGATATTATGATATGAAAGTTGATTAATGCTCTCATGTTTAATTGGAATGTAGAAAATTAGTTACATGATATAAGACATGTAAGATCACAAGAGTCCTAGCTTGTTTATGATCCAATTTTGTGTATGATGTTCTTAGTAACTTTTGTCATGATATTTACTTAGGCTTTCCATGCTTTAGGCCACTTAAGAAACCTAGCTTAAGGACTGGTAGGTTTCGGCCATGAAGGAAAATAAAAGAAAAAGGGAAAGAAACCTAGGAAATGCTATACATAATGAGAAGAAATGAAATTATGTTATGTAATATGCCATGATATGTTATAGCATAGAAAATGCTATACATAATGAGAAGAAATGAAATTATGTTATGTAATATGCTATGATATGTTATAGCATAGGAAATGCTATACATAATGAGAAGAAATAAAATTATGTTATGTAATATGCCATGATATGTTATAGCATAGGAAATGCTATACATAATGAGAAGAAATGAAATTATGTTACGTAATATGCCATGATAGGTTATAGCATAGGAAATGCTATACATAATGAGAAGAAATGAAATTATGTTACGTAATATGCCATGATATGTTATAGCATAGGAAATGCTATACATAATGAGAAGAAATAAAATTATGTTATGTAATATGCCATGATATGTTATAGCATAGGAAATGCTATACATAATGAGAAGAAATGAAATTATGTTACGTAATATGCCATGATAGGTTATAGCATAGGAAATGCTATACATAATGAGAAGAAATGAAATTATGTTACGTAATATGCCATGATATGTTATAGCATAGGAAATGCTATACATAATGAGAAGAAATGAAATTATGTTACGTAATATGCCATGATATGTTATAGCATAGGAAATGCTATACATAATGAGAAGAAATGAAATTATGTTACGTAATGATATGTTATAGCATAGGAAATGCTATACATAATGAAAAGAAATGAAAAAAAGAAATGCATGAAAGATTGTTAGGGACATGATATGATAGTTATGCATGATAAGTTATTTTTGTATGGTTTGTACCAAGGGTGGGCTCAATACGCCGGGGTCGATGGAGTAAGACTCGGGCCTCGTCAGTAGTGGGCCTCTGAATGCCCTAGGTCGATGGAGTAAGACTCGGGCCTAGTATGTATGCATGGTAGAGTTCAAGACTTGCTACCTTGGACCTACCTATGAAGCGCGCGCATTATGTATGTGGTACAAACCGGGACCCCCTCTAATGATGATATTAATTTCAAGTACTTATAAGTTTAAGTTTTCAAATTCATGATGCATTGCCTACATATGTGCTTGAATTATCTGATGATTAGATATAATGTCATGTGATATTATATGAATATGAATATGATACCCTTGTATGTTGTATGCTTATGATACCTCGCATGATATTGATATGCAATGATATGAATTCGGTTTTAGTGAGTAGGAAAGGAACTTACTGAGCCATGAGTGCTCATAGCTTACGTTCCTTGTTCCGCAGATATAGGGGACGGATATTCGGAACGACGGAGCAGCAGGAGGAGCAGATAGTGATGTGTGTGGTGGTGGCTCGGCAAGAACGATTCGGACAAATTAATATTTTTAGTTATATGATCAATATATGCACATTCGAACTAATCAGAATATGTGATATCATGCTTATTTAAATAAAAGGAATGATTTAAAATTTTCCGCTGTTATAGTATAACTAAAGCATGTACGTAAGTAGTATAAGATCGTAGCGCCGCCCTTGGGTAAGAAGGGTGGGCGTTACATGTGTTTAATGAGTCTAATTTAGATTATGACTCATTGAATCAATTCAATTAAATGAATTAGATTCATTATATTAAATTGGCTTGAATTAAATGGTTGGATTAGATCAACCATGAGAGAGATTAAGTCAAGTTTGACTTGACTTGAGTGGAAGAGGAAGAGTCAAGTTTGACTTGACTTTATGCCACATCATTTGTGACTTGGCATTAGGAGAACTAATGATGATGTGCCACATCATCACATGTGCCACCTCATGGAGGTTACAACTATTCTCTTTAATGGCCTCCACATTAATTGTGATTAATGTGAAGGGGGTTACACCACTTGATGGAAAAAGAGAAGTTTTCTTTTGGTGAGTAACTCTGATTCAAGTCATCTTCCTCCTCCTAAGCTCTCTTCTTGCTCCTTCTCTTCTCTTGATCGTGGGTTTCAAGCAAGGGAGAAGAAAGGAGAGTGAATCTAATCCAAGAAGAAAGGTTAGTGAAAGTCACATAGAGATTTTAGAGGAGTGTGTTCTCTTCTTTTCCTTTCTTCTTCATCCAATCCCATCCGTGAGCATCAAGAAGTGCTAGCACACTTGTGGTGTTCTCTTCTCCATCCTTGTGTGTTAGAGAACACATCTTGTTCGTGTGGATACTTCTAGAGAGTTGTCTACTTTGACAACTAGAGATCCGACATCTCCTTGGACAAGCGGGATTCGCGAAGGGCATGCATCGAAGGTATATGATTTTCTCCATGTAGATCTAAGTGTAGATCTAGGTAAACTCGTACTCGTAGTTTTTTGAAAATTTTTCTTTGCACGAATCTGTTGGCTAGGGAGTTTCTGGGTTTCCGCGACGTGAAAATGCTATTTTCGCGGCCCGAAAAACCCAACAAGAAAGTGGCTAGATTTCGTCAATATGTCCACGATTAACCATATAACGTCGTAACCATTTGTCGTCTTGGGTAATCCCAAGATGAAATCCATAGAGATATCTTCCCATTTCCATTCTGGAATTCAGATTGGCTGCAGTAATCCTCCAGGTCTCTGGTGTTCTGTTTTAACCTGCTGGCAGGTCAAGTAGGTACTGACATACTGAGCCATGTCTCTTTTCATACCGGACCACCAGAACTTCTTTTTCAGATCTTGGTACATCTTAGTGGAACCCGGATGCATCACATAGGGTGTTGCATGGGCCTCTTCCAGTATCTTCTTTCGCAACTCTGGATCCCCTGGAATACATAATCGATCCCTGAGATATAATATTCCACTGTCTACAATACGGAATCCATCATCCTTTCCCTCTAAGGTTTCTTGCTTAATCCTTTGGAGGCTTTGGTCACTAGTTCTCTTTTCCAATATATTGTCGAATAATGTCGGTGCTAAGGTCAGGGTAGAGAGTTGCCCGAACATATTTTCAACCCAGTGACACGTAATGTTTCTCAGCTTCCCAATAAATTTGACTATTGATTTGCCTTCAGTATTAGATAATGATTCACTTTCAGTATCAGATAAGACTTTAGTATATTGACTAAAATTAGGTAACTGACCTGTGACGACCGTAGAAGCATTGGTCGCATCCTTCTTGGTGATGGAGAAAATTCTGGCATTCGTCGCTACTGGCGAAGCTTCCAGTCTCCCTTGTCTTATCTACGGGCCTTCTATCGCAGCTTGCATCAGGTGTAGCTGTGGGGGAGCACCTCTGTTCTGAATTTGCGGACGGGTAGGTGTCTGGATCTGTGTAGGACAATTTCTGGCCATATGTCCATCCATTCCACAGCTGTAGCATCTATTTGTACCTATACGGCATATTCCCGGGTGTTTCTTCCTGCAGATGGTACACTGAGGAAACGTGGACTGCTTGCTTGCTGGACCACTCTTGGAATCATTCCATTGCTTCCTCTTGCCACTGTGATTTCCTTTCCAGCTGGTTCGGGTACTTTGAGATTTTTGTCCTCCCGACTGAGTTCGATTCTTGCCCTCATTCATCGCCTTTTGATAGTGTTCCGTGATCAGAGCGCTGCTGATTAATTCTTCGGCAGTCTGCGGTCTATTAAGTCCACCGGCCACGTTCAGGGCTATCTCAGATCTGAGCATCTTTAGCATAAGTCTGACCCATTCTCTCTCTGTGCTGACCAACTCTGGGCACAGACGTGCTAGGCGGTTGAATTTCTTAACAGCTTCATTGACCGATAGATCACCTTGTCGGAACTCGGTGAACTCATCATAGTGTTTATTTGTGACTCGCATATGGAAAAATTCTTCAAAAAATTCCGTCTCGAAGTCTGTCCATGTCATCTGATTTATTTGTCTTTTTGCTTTCACTCTGTCCCACCACATCCTGCCATCTCCAGTAAGGCAGAATGATGCGCATTTGACTTTCTCGTGCTCAGGCCAATCCAGTAACTCCACTATACTCTCCACAGTCTTGAACCAGGCCTGTGCGTCCTATGGTTCACAGTTACCGGAGAAAGCTTCCGGCTTCAGTCTCTGCCACTGAATCAGATATGCCTCCTGACTAACCACTGGAGCTGGGCCTACCGGTGGTGCAGGTGCCGGTGGTACTGGTACAGCTGTAGGTATTACTGGTACTACGTTCTGGTGTCCTGGCGGGGTAGCAGGATTCCCCTGTTGATTCAGCAGAGCAGTGATCATCTGCTGCTGTTCCGTAACCTGACGCTGGAGCTCGGTAACTACATGCATCAGATTAGGTGGAGGTGCTATCTCATCTGCTCTGGTATTACGTCTTCTAGCCATCCTTATCTTCATTAATGACAATAGAGCTAGCGTAAGTTATTATCATTTCTAACCAGGCTAACGAAAGGTTATCATCATTTCTAACTATTTGTAAGTTTGTTGTGTTATCATCCCTAACCTACCATCATGCAACCTAAACTAAAACTGTGACTTAAAAGAATAAAGTAAGCATGCATACTACTAAAGCATCATAAATAAAATAAATAAATAAAAAATATACTAAGCATAAGCATCATAGAAGAAATATACTAAGCATAGAAATTCTTACTTGGAGCGGCAGAAAGAGACTCGATGTGTGTGCAGTGGGATGGCTAGCTTGGCTCTGATACCAATCTGTAACGCCCGCCCTCCCTGCTACTAAAAGGGACGTGGCTACTTACTTACTTAACTATTCCAGGATACACATGCATATTTAAAATTTCTTTTTAGTAACATAAAGCAGCGGAAAAGTCATGAAGTTATACTAGAATGTAGCATAATACACTGGGTTCATGTCAGACATAACAAAAATAACATAGCAGGTCTTTATTTGTCTTAGCCAAGCCACTGCCACACACATCTCCTTGCCTCTCCTGCAGCTCCCTTAGATCATCCATTCCTTGCCTTTATCTGTGGTACAAGGAAAGTAAGCTATGAGCACACAGGCTCAGTAAGATCCTATTCCTACTCACAAAAACCATATCTCATAGCATAGTCATATAAGCATACAATCAATGGAGACATAATCATCTAACATTATATCATGTGAACATAGCCTCCTATCATATCATATCATTAAGAAACATTATACTCTAACATGTCATAAATTAAGGAATCATGTAATGTGAATCATAGAAGCATAACATATCATCAGGTCGTATGAATCCTAAACAAAACATCTCATAACATCATGTCCTATAAGTCATAAGAGTATGGCATAACATCATGTCATATAATTCATAAAAATGAAACATATCATATCATGAATGGGTGTATCATGCAAAATGTCTTTTTAAAACATATGCCATGTCAAGTGCAAGATGTCTTTAAACATATTATTTTAATACTTAAACATAATATCATCATCATGAGGGCCCGGCTTGTACCACATACATACATAAATGCACGCAATCCCTAGGACAGGGTAGCTAGCCCCGAACCTACTAGGGATCTAGACCCGTTCATAGTCCGTCGGCCTAGGGGCATACTAAGGAGCCCATCCCTTTTTACTAGACCCGTTCATAGTCTGTCGGCCTAGGGGTGCTTATGGAGCCCACCCTTGGTACATGCCATACAAAGTAAAATACATGTCATGCATATCATATCATCATAACTGTCATATCATATCAACATAAATGTCATGCTCTTGTCTTAACATGAAGAGTGCTCTTAATCCCAACTTAAGGGAAGCAACTCTTAGCCATTTTCTTATCATATCATAAGGCATGCATACATGGGCACATAGCCATCAATAAAATCATTTTCATGCCTGGTTCATAAGCATACATAAATGAGCATGCAACATATTTGAAATCATACATACTTGATACCAACATAGCCATCATAAGAATCATTTCATGCATGGTTCATAAGCTTACATAAATAGGCATGTTACTTGTCTTATCATAAAGCATGCATACCTAAGCATAAAAACACATCATAAAGGTCATCATCATGCATGGTTCATAAGCATACTTAAATGAGCATATAATGCATCATAGAAACATAATCATACATGGGAAAACATTTACTAGCATCTCCTAATTCATATACTAGTATGTGGGACACTTAGAAAAAAAAAGCATAATTGGGTCTCTAACCCTAATTCCATATAGTGGCCGAAAGTCACCATGCTTGGTTCTAGATTACAACATTATATAAGCTTGTGAACCTTAGATGAATTTCAGATCATAAACTACAAAACATCATGAACATAAGAGGTTTAGATTCTAAGCTCCCTAGGCCTTTTAACTTAGATGTGGCCGAACCTTTTAAGAACATGAACTAAGTTCTATACAACCATAAGAATACCAAACTAACTCCATATCATATCATAAGGAGATCCATGAGCTTTCTAAGTTTAAATTTAAACTTCCTTGAACCCTAGAATATAGTCATGGCCGAAAGTTTGATGAAAGGGAAAAGTAAGCTCTAACAACATACAAGCATGAATATTGAATTGCATTCATATCATATCATGAGAAGATTCATGTGTATGCTAGGCTTCAAATTTAAACTTCTTGGAACCCTAAAATCTATCATGGACGAAACTTCAAGGAAAGGAAATTAAATTCCAAGCAACATACAAATATGAATACCTAGCCAAGTTCATATCATATCATAAAGAAGTCTATGAGCATGTTACATTAGGTTTTAAGCTTCTTGAAACCCTATATGTTAGCTAGAGCCCTAGAGCTAATCATTAGATGATTGTATTTTGGACTTATTGTATCATATTCTATATAAATAAAGACATTTGGATTTTGGTTATTGTACTTACTTGTATTTGTGCCAAATAAACTAAGTATAATAATGTCCTTGAGTAGATGGTTCTCACCTATATCAATCGGTTAGTTGAACCGATAGTGAGATGATATAGGGAACACTACTCTTAATCATTCCTAGTCGAGTATTAACATTTAGGGACAATGTTAATGCAATAAGACTAGCATGTAGGTCAACTCGATGACTTGATCTCACAAGTCATGGATATAGAGATATCAACTTGACACATGGGTATACATTAGAGAATGTATACTGAATGACCCGCCATAAGAAAGTATCATGGATCGTTATATGAGTGTCATATACTTTCTCATGTGACTATTAGTATGACTACTAGTCCTTAGACCTTAAGTCACCATAGATCCCTACATAAGGAGTTATGTACTTTAGTTTCGTCAAACATCACCCGTAACTGGGTGGACTATAAAGGCGATTACTGGGTATGTAACAAATTATGCGGAGGGATGTGAGTGATGTAGATGGGATCTATCCCTCCTATATGACGGGAGTGACATCGGTATTCTCGATAGAGTGAGACCACGAAGTACATGGCCATGCCCAAATGAGTCAATATAAGATATTGAGCTCATTTGATTTAGTGTGTCTACTTGGAGTTCAAGATTTAGATTGATTAGAGGATGACACGGTCTATGCCTCATATTGATCAATCTAGATGTCTAGTATAGAAGGACACTTGTCATATATTGTGAGGAGTCACAATTAGTAGTCACAATTAGTAGTCACAAGGTGATGTTGGATCTCGACATTTCTTGTAACTTGGGTAGTAATGATGTGTTGCTAGATACCGCTCATTACTTATGCTCCTAAATGGGTTTAGGGCATTGCCAACGTTACAAGAACCTATAGGGTCACACACTTAGGACAATTAGATGGAGATTAGGTTCATATGATGAACCAAGAGGATTAGATTCATTTGATGAATCAAATTGGATTAAGAGTAATCCTAATTGGGCTAACTTGAGTTTGACTCAAGTTGATTCATGTGTTCAATGAGTCTAATTTAGATTTTGACTCATTGAATCAATTTAATTAAATGAATTAGATTCATTATATTAAGTTGGCTTGAATCAAATGGTTAGATTCGATCAACCATGGAAGAGATTTGGTCAAGTTTGACTTGACTTGAGAGGTTACATCATCATGGTTGCCACCTCATGGGAGTTACTAGTGAGTGCCACCTCATGGAGGTTACATTCCCTCTTTGATGAAAACTTAATGCATTAATGAGGGGGTTACATTTGGGAAATGTGGCCGGCTACAATTTGAATGAAAAATGGATTCATTTTCATTCAAGTGATGATTATTGCATCTTCTTCCTCTCAAGCTCTCCCTCTCCTCTTCTTGCCATGGCTGATCAAGGGTGCTAGCACACCTTTGTTTAGTTTCTCTCCACCTAATTAGTTCGTGTGGATACTTCTAGAGGAGTGTCTATTTTGACACTCTCGAGATCCGGCACCGTTTGGACGAGCGAGAATTTTGCGAGGGCACGCTTCAAAGGTAAAAGCTCTCAACACATAGATCTAGGAGTAGATCAAAGGTTTTGAAACTCGTACTTGTATTTCATTCGGTTTTTCCTTGCACGGATCTACGGCTTTGTAAGAAGAAGAATTTGGATAATTCTGTTATATCTCTTTTAGGCTTTGGGTGATTCGGGGTTTTCGCGACGCGAAAAGTGGTTTTTCACGGCCCGAAAAAACCAACAGTGGTATCAGAGCCACGTGCAAGGCTAATACGAGTTTATTTTTTTGGTTTTATGAAAACTAAAGTTTCTGTAATTTTCTGTAAAATTATGTTTTTTGGGTTTTTATGAGTATTTTTCTCGAGTAATCGAAGCACAAGTGTTTAGACGCTTGTAGGCTTCGACTACCGGGAAGATTTTTCCAAAACGGTGATGTTTCGACCCAAATTCGTTTGGGACAGCGAGTGAAGGCGCTGTAGGATCGCTTAGGAGCAACTCACGATGGTTAGATCGTGGATAGGGGCACTCCCCTAACCCCGCAAGGGGATTTGCTTCGCGATTGCGCCCGAAATCGCTAATCTGGACCGCCGGGAAAATTCTTCTCAAAGGTTTCATCCCAAATTGTTTTGGGAAAGCGAGTTTAGGCGCTGTTGGATCGCAAAGGAACCCTCGCGATGGTTAGATCGCGGGTAGGGGCGCTGCCCCTGGCCCCGCAAGGGGATCCGTTCCGCGATTGCGCCCGAAACCGCTAAACGGGACCGCCGGGAAATTTTACTCGTAAAAATTGTAACAAATTAATTTTAAAATTATAGAAAATTATGAAAATATATAATTTTGAATTATATTTAATTTTGTGATAGTCATGGCCCAAAAACCCAATATGATTGGATTGTGTTGTAATTCATAATACGGCCTGCGTGTCGTTATGTGTTTGTGTGTGTTGTATGTTTTTATTTTTCCGCGACCTGCGCGTCATGCCTTTCTCATATATTCTGGTTGTAAATTAGATTTAGACTCGAATGTAACTCGAGTTTCAAATTGTAATGTTCAAATTGGAGCGGTGGAGGGTCCACACGAGACGGAGTTCCGAGGCGGGCACGAACAACACAAGGTGGTCAAAGAGAGAAGCTTGGAGAAGCTGTTGACCCTAGGTAAAATGACTAAGAGACCTTTTAAGACCAAGGTAAATAGAGCCAAAGATGCGTTAGAACTGATTCATTCTAATTTGTGTGGTCCTATGTCTATCCAGGCAAGAGGTGGTTACGATTATTTTGTCTCTTTTATAGACGATTATTCGAGATACAGATACATTTACTTGATGCGCCGCATGTCTGAATGCTTTGATAAGTTCAAAGAGTACAAGGCATAATGTAGAGAAACGTCATGGTAAAAGTATCAAGACACAACGGTCTGATCTTGGTGGCGAAAACCTCTTTGGAGAGTTTAGGAATTACTTATTAGAGGTTGGAATTCAATCCCAATTGTCTACACCTGGTACACTCCAACAGAACGATGTGGAAGAATGAAGGAATAGGACTCTTATGGAAATGGTTTGATCGATGATGAGTTATTCTGAATTACCAAATTCGTTTTGGGGATATGCTTTGGAAACGACAACGCACATTCTAAACTTGATACCTTCTAAATCAGTACCTTCTACTCCCATAGAATTGTGGAATGGGCATAAGCCTAGTCTAAGACACATTCAGATTTGGGGTAGTCCAACACATGTGCTGAAGGGAGACACTGACAAGTTGGAATCACGAACAGAAGTTTGTTTGTTTGTAGGATATCCGAAAGGAATGAAAGGTGGTTTGTTTTATAATCCTAAATATTAGAAGATCATTGTTAGCACCAATGCTCAATTTTTAGAGAAATTTTATATAATCGACCACAAGCCCATGAGTAAAATTGTTCTAGAAGAAATAAGAGAGGACACGCCTAACTTAGTACCAACAGTACAAGATGAAATATCACAAGAAACTACAACACGTATCACAAATGATACACAACCACAGACAGTGTCTCATCGTAGTGGGAGGGTTATGAGGCAACTTGAAAGATTCATGTTTTTGGGAGAGTCTTTAGACTTGATCCTTGGTAAACATGAACCTGATCCCCAAACATATGATGAAGCATTCCAAGATAAAGATGTAATATCTTGTCAAAAAGCGATGAACCCTGAAATAGAATCTATGTATTCTAATAATGTCTGGGAGCTTGTGGAACCACCAAATGGTGTAAAAGCTGTTGGATACAAGTGGATTTATAAAAGGAAAAGAGGGACAGATGGGAAGGTGGAAACCTTCAAAGCAAGGCTTGTTGCGATAGGGTACACTCAAAAAGAGGGAATCGATTACGAGGAAACTTTTTTGCCAGTAGCCATGATTAAGTCTATCCGGATACTCTTATCTATTACCACTCATATGGATTATGAGGTTTGGCAAATGGATGTCAAGATAGCTTTCCTTAACGGAAGTCTTGAAGAAAACATCCATATGAAGCAACTAGAGGGGTTCATTGAAAAAGGCAAAGAGCATCTAGTGTGTAAGCTAAATCGGTCTATTTATGGATTGAAGCAAGCTTCAAGGTCTTGGAACATCCGGTTTAATGAAGTAATCCAGTCATATGGATTTATTCAGTGTCCGGATGAGTCTTGTGTATATAAGAAATGTGATGAAAATGTGGTGGTATTTCACATACTATACGTAGATGACATTTTGTTAGTTGGAAACAATATCAAAGTGTTGTCAGAAGTAAGGGTATGGTTATCCAAACAATTCGATATGAAGGACTTAGGAGAATACGCACATATTCTTGGGATCAAAATAATAAGGGATTGCAAGAAAAGGATGTTGTGCTTGTCCCAAGCTTCATATATCGATACAATCCTTGCTCATTTTAGCATGCAAGACTCCAAGAAAGGTTTTCTACCTTTTAGACATGGAGTAGATTTATCTAAAGAGATTTCTCCGAAGATATCAAAGGAGATAGAGGACATGAAGGCAGTTCCTTATGCTTCGGCTGTCGGAAGCCTAATGTATGCAATGTCATGCACGATACCAGATATCTGTTTTGCCGTGGGCATGGTATGCAGATATCAAAGTAACCCTGGACAAGGACATTGGACTGCTATAAAGCATATATTAAAGTACCTTAGAATGACTAGAGATTATATGCTAGTTTACCAAGCAGATGATTTGCTCCCTGTGGGTTACACAAATTCTGACTTCCAATCAAATAGGGACAATAGTAAGTCTACATCAGGCTATGTGTTTACTTTAGGAGGTGGAGCCATTGCATGGAGGAGTGTTAAACAGAAATGTGTTTTTGACTCAACCATGGAAGCTGAGTATGTGGCAGCCTCTGAGGTTGATAAATAAGTTGTGTGGCTCAGGAATTTCCTAATGGACTTAGATGTGATTCCTAGTTTGCCTAAAATCATCACAATTTATTGTGATAATAGTGGTGCAGTAGCAAACTCGAAGGAACCACGAGCCCATAAGACAAGTAAACATATAAAGCGCAAGTACCACCTGATACAAGACATCGTAAAGCGAGAAGAAGTTGTTGTCACCAAGATTGCATCAGTGGATAACCTGGCATATCCTTTCACTAAGGCCCTTCCGGCGAAAGCTTTCGATCGGCATGTTAAAGGAATGGGAATCAGATGTATGGCAACTTTTATGACAGCATAGTCTTTTAATATAAGTGGGAGATTGTTAGAGTGTATACTAAAAGTCTAGCCTTTTGTAAACATTTTATTTTGAAATAAAGAATCACATTGGTCAAATGTCCACATTTATATGCTAAGTGTAGTTGTTCAATTAATTTATATTGTAGATAACATGGTTTGTGATGTCACACACAGAAGATCATGTTATCAATTCCTTATAAATTATAAACAGTAGCTCATGACTAAGATGGAAAGGAACAAACCATTGGAGTAGTTGTAGTGTAATTTGATATTAGTTTATCTTAACTATAAAATTACACTAGTAGACTCTGAGTGTATTGAGTTGGACCATTTAAGGTATGTTCTTTTTTATACTGACTGAATAAAAGAACAAGACCTTTGTTATTATGGAAGTGTGTGCTCTTAATCCAGATATAATAACAAATACATATATCTAGTATTTATTTTTTTGACTTATCAATAGGTGAGATTTAGTTCGATAAATCAAGAGGACCGATAAGTTGGGGAATGATATTATTTATAGTGTGTGTTGTTGATTATAGAAGGAAACTATGTCCTTGTAATCTAGGTTGATGATGTCCCCAAGAGGAGCTCATAAGGATTGTCATGTAAACCCTGTAGGTGGACTTAGTTCGACAAGATAATGAAGTTGAGTGGTACTACTCTTGGAGCTAGATATTAATTAAGTGACTTGTCAGTAACTCATTTAATTAGTGGGCATTTTATATCTTAAACACAGGGAGACTAAAACACTCATAATAAGGAGTCCAAAATGTAATTTGGAATTGTTGCGGTAGTTTAATAATAATTCTTTAGTGGTATGAATTATTATTAATGAAATTAAGTTGGGTGTTTGGGACGGACTTGGGAAGCTTAATTTCATCGGGAGACCAAAACCAATTCCTCCTCACGGTCTCTATCGTAGCCTCTTATTTATAAATAATGGAAGTGGGAAGACATTTCTATGGATTTTATAGTGGGATTACCCAGAACCACGAATGGTTTTGATACCATCTGGGTAGTAGTCGACAGATTGACTAAATCAGCCCACTTCTTAGCTATCAGAATATCCTATTCCATGGAGCAATTAGCTCAGTTGTATCTCAAGGAGATCGTCAGGCTGCATGGAGTCCCACGAACCATTATTTCAGACAGAGACAGTAGGTTCACATCACACTTCTGGAAGTGTGTACAGTCTGCTTTGGGCACGAAGCTAAAGTTCAGCACAGCCTTCCATCCTCAGACAGATGGACAGACGGAGCGAGTAAATCAGGTACTCGAAGATATGCTCCGAGCATGTGCCCTAGATTTCAAAGGAAGTTGGTGCAAATATCTGAGTCTAGCAGAATTTGCATACAACAACAACTATCAGGCCACTATCGGTATGGCACCTTATGAGGCTCTCTATGCGCGGAGGTGTAGATCTCCAATCTGCTAGTATGAGAGTGGTGAACAGAAAGAGCTAGAACTTCAGACAGATCTAGTGGCAGATACTACATCAGCTATACAGCAGATCCGCCAGAGGATAGAGACAGCTCAGAGCCGCCAGAAAAGCTATGCTGATACACGACACAGATACAGTGTTCCTCAGAGTAGCTTCCATGAAAGGAGTAATGCGTTTTGGGAAAAAGGGCAAGCTAAGTTCCAAATATGTGGGACCATACCTTATCAGCAGAAAAGTGGGCAAGGTAGCATATTAGCTAGAGCTACCCCAGGAAATGTCAGCTGTCCACAACGTATTTCATGTCTCTATGCTGAAGAAGCATACCCTAGATGCCACCCAGGTGATTGAGCCCCAGTCGATACAGATCCGCGAAGACCTCAGCTATGACAGTCGGCCTATTCAGATAATAGACCGAGCAGTTAAGAAATTGTGGAACAAGGAAGTACCATTAGTCAAAGTTATTTGGCACAGTCACACAGCAGAAGAGGCAACTTGGGAGACAGAAACCAGCATGAGACAGAAGTACCCAGAATTATTCTAAGTTCGAGGACGAACTTTTTATAAGGTATGGGGGATTGTAACGCCCGAAAATTCTCAAAACTATTTTAGAAATATAGTATGATTTTTCTGGAATTTTTAGATATTTTTTCGGAATTTTTAGAATAGCGGAAGTAGCAAAAATAAATAGAAAACGAAAACGGCTTAAGCGGGGATTGAACCCGAGACCTATGGCTTAGGGATAATGCTAGTAACCAGTTGAACCCAGCAGGGCCATGCTGAAAGGAAAGGGAGACATTTATATTTAAGTTTAAGTTGGGCCGAAATACCCACTTAATATAAATAGAAAATTTAAGTGGGGTTTGGTTTATTTTGTGTTGGTTAGGCAACGTCTCCTTCACCCTAACCTCACCGACGCCACCTCTCCCTCTCCTCCCTCTCTCGGCGCCAACACCCAAGCAAGCCTAGGGTTTCATCCCTAGGGCCATAGGAGAGCCTTCCGGTGACATCTCGGACATGAGGACGCTCCCCTCCGCGAGAGGAACACGTAGACGCGAGAAGATCGACGAAGGGACTTTCTCCACCGAAAACTAGCGCTTAGATTTGTAAGAAATCTAGCACACGATGTAAGAAACCCCTCACTTATAGTATAAGTAGCTCCCGTTTGGTTTTCTATGCATTGGTTTAGTTATACGCAGATTTTTCGACATATAGGGTGTATTTAACCCTCCTCGCAGATTTAGGGATTTAGTGAGTACCTTTAGATGGGTCGGACACGTCTTTCCCCCTTCAGTTGGAGGTTTAGATGTGGTTGGGGTGCCTAAAGGTAGTCTCCCTAATAGGGAGGAGAGTTTAAGCACACTAGATGTTCGATTAAATGATTAGCTCAGTAAAATGCAACTTAGGCATTTTTAATAGCTCAGTAAATGCAATAGAAGAATTTAAAATAGCTTGGTTAGCCTTACTACAGCTTTCATGGGACTACGATCCAATGGGTGGGCTCCCACAGTCGCCTCTAGGTTCAGACAACCTAGTACTAGGTTCAGATAACCTAGTAATAGCAAGATAAGTAAATTCAGCTATACCAGTATTTTATTTTCAGTGGCACTGTACAGGATCAGATATCCATTGGGTTGGCTCCCACAGTCGTCCCTAGGTTCTGACAACCTAGTAACCCTACTAAATTCAGGATTTGCAAACCCGGGTCTAGTAGGGATGCGCGCACAGCATGTACAGTTGCCGGGCCCAAACAACAACATGATTATGTATTTTCACTTATTACGATAATAACTTTCAAACTCATAAACTAATTAAGTGATTATAGTTTAAGATCAGTTTTAGCTTAGTTTCAGTTTCAGTTTCAGTATCATGCTCCAGCTTAGTTTTTCCCCGTGGATATGCATGATAACTCTATGTTCAGTTCGTTATACATGTTTGGATGATAGTATGCCATGCCATGTTTTATATGTTCAGCATATGTTTTAAATAGCATGTTTTCAAGGCATCATTAGCATCGTATGCATGTTTTGTGAGGTAGTTGGTTTCTTACTAAGCTTTAAGCTTACAGATTCTATTTTCCTTATACTGCAGATAAGGGTAAAGGAAAGATGGACTAGCGGAGGCTGGAGGTCAATGCAATGATGAGGATGTGTGTGGATGGAACATGGAATAAAGATCCTAGGGATCCAGCAATTTCAATTAAGCATATGAACTTTAGTATTTCAATTACTCCTGGTTTTAGCATGTCAAACGCCATGAGCTAACGAACCATGCTTTAGATTATGCTTATAATGTTAAATATATGATGTTAGAATGCTAGTTGTCATTGTTAGAGTGTTTCCTAGCCATCTTAGAATATTACATGTGATTGAGGCACGAAATAGTGCTGAAATCAGGAGTTTCAGTGCGAAATCAGAACCCAGATCGGTCTACAGACCGATTAGGGTCGAGTTGTGCCACTGGATCGGTCAGCTGACCGATCCATGCGCGAACAGAGAGTTGGCGCCTGTTATGGATCGGTCAGCCGACCGATCCAGATGCGAACAGAGGAGTACGAAGCTCACTGATTGGTCAGCCGACCGATCAGTGAGCCACTGGATCGGTTGGGCTGACCGATCAGTGAGCCACTGGATCGGTCTGCCGACCGATCAGTGAGCCACTGGATCGGTCTGCCGACCGATCAGTGCACTCCTGGATCGGTCGGTAGACCGATCCAGCTGCGTACAGAAGCGACAGCTTATGGATCGGTCAGCCGACCGATCCAGAGGGTTGTTTCCGTGCCAGTATAAAGCTGGATCGATCACTGGATCGATCCGACAGGCCAATCGATCCATGGATCGATTGAAATGCCTGATTACAGCTAGCAGGTCATCCGAGAGGCATAGGTTCTCTTCCCTAGCATGTGTACAACTCCTAGGTACACCTAGAATGTTAAGTTCCGATTGTACAGTAATCAGATTAGCAAAATTTTAATAGATCCAGATTTCCGCAATAGTAGTTTAGCACAGCATAATGTAGCGATCGACCTTACAGCTTAGTTAGTAGAAGGCGGGTCGTTACAGAGACTAAGGTAAAATTTATCAAAACATTATAAATTAAATTCTATTCAAGAATCATTGTAAGTGCGAAAATATAGAATTTTCAAAATCAAGTTAATTTTTTGAAATAAAAAGATTATCGATATAAGCACCTGGAATAGATTCATGTGCCAAAACCATTTTGAAGTTTCAAATTTTTAAAAATTTAGGCACCCGCACCCTAGTCCAGGAAGCCCACAAAATCCTGCCAAAAAAGCCTACCTAAAACGTCGTCGTTTGGGATGAAGGCGCCTCAACATCCTTAAAGTTCCCAGAACTGTTGCCACACAGAAACCTGACAAAGATGGTTCAAGCTCATGGAACACCTTTGGGTGCATAGATATGATTTTAGAAGGGGGACTCGAGGCTTCAACTCCAGGCACCTCCAAAGCTTGTTTCCAAGTTGTTTCATCCCCATTTTTGATTTCAGTCTAGTCTTGCATAGCCTTGGTAATTAGTTCTTATTTTAGTTGTCCAAAAAATGTTTTGGTACACTCTAAACTCAACTTGTCATTATAATGGTAAAAAAAATCATTTATTTATGTTGGTAGGATTAAGAGAAGAGCCACTGAGCTAGATTCCTCTAGCACCCCTATCACTGACATTAGGTTCCGTGAAGAGGAACTTAGGTTGTCCACATGGTGTCTATAAAGGAGAAAATAAAAAGTATCATCAGAGTTCATCCACCTAAGAGTTATAGGTCGTGGAGTTGGAACTTGTGTATCAAATCATGTTAATATGTTGTTTTGTTCCTTTCATTTGTACACTACTTATTTTATTTATATATATGTAAATTGTTAAAACTCTTCATGTGTTAAAGAGTCAATGAAAATGTAAATGACAATTCATCCCTCTAGCGATGATAATTCTACATATATATAACATTTTCTTCAATATATACATTATTTTTATAATATGTATACAATTTAAGTAAATAAAAATACATGTAGTATCAAATTTTATTTCACCAATCAAGATGGATGATATAATTTATTCTCCATCTTTACACTATGATTAACAATAACAATGACAAACTTGTTGTCCATTTCGTACTTTACATTCCCCTCCTCTACATGAATTTGAACACCAAGTGTTGCACGCACTAGTATCACTAGCACCTCTACAACTTGTTTGTTGTCTATCACCCCATTTTTTATATTCCGAACAACAATTGGTAGCATCAGAGCGATCTATAATTTTAACAAAAAAGAATAGTCAACATTAGGATATATGAACAATATGTAACAAATAAATTCAATAAAATTTGCATGGAATATTTAAATGGTATTTACTTACTTGCAAGGCATATAGTTGTAAACAAAAGAAATACACAAAGAATTGAAACTCGAGACATTATGTAGTACTAATTAACTTTTGAGTTTTTTGTATTTTATATTTATTGTGTAATTGTAATAGTGGTGCAAGATCAGTATATATATTGTTCCGTGAAGTGAAAATAGGAGAATACAATTAAAAGAAAATATAACAAATAAAATAACTGATCCTATAATTAGTAGCAAAGTGTCATACACTTTTAGAAAGCTTACTATTTTTATCTACTTTTCAATTATGTATTGTCCTATATATAGAAAGAATGTAATATTTATCGAGTATATAATTTTGTTATGTATATTAGTTATTTAATTATAGGAAACATATTATATATACTATACACTTTTAGAAATAATACTATATACAAAATTGTTAACGAACAATTTGCTACAGAACATTACAAACAGTCCTCGTAGTGAGTCTGCATAACTTTTTTTTAAAAATATAACTTTTTCAAATCCACGTCATTGTTTCTTTCTCATTTATTTTTATAAAATCAACATTTCCTCTCGCCATTCTCCTCGCCATAGACTTACTATTTTAACTGGTTCAAACTTATTACTTTAGCACTTAGAAATTATAAATTTTATTTTGTGACTTACTACTTTATGACAAAAATATTACGAAGTAAAATGTTACTTAAAATTAGAAGTGAGGCTTGTATTTTTTAACCAACATAGTCTAAAATGATATTTACTTCATCAATTTTATAACCCAAATAATTATCATATATTACTTCATAATTAAGAAGTGAGACTACTTTCCTTATAATGTAGATAAAGGTAAAGGAAAGCTCGAGTAAAGAGGGGCAGCAGGAGCAATGTTTGCTGGTGTGTGTGACGGAACAGTGGGAAGTGATCTTGGAACTTACTAGTGCATGGAATATGTTAGATTTTGGTACTAATGGACCTATTTTCTTATCCTGCTTTGTATAAAAATACTATTAAGAATTGTGTATGACGAAATTGACAGTTTGTTAGTAATTCGCATGTCAAAGACTCTTCCTAAAGAAATGGGAGAGGACGGTAAGCCAAGAGGGAGTACAATGGGGAGAACCAACCTCCTTTGTAGTGTTGTGTGTGACCCCCTGCACGGCCTGTGACATGGTCGTGTGGGTTCACACGACCATCACCTACTCCCTCTCGGGCAGGGTGACATGGTCGTGTGGATTCACACGACCATCGCCTACTCCCTCATTGTGTAATGACCCAATTTTTCCTATTTCAAGTTCAAAAAGTTCATAAAAATATTTGGAAATACTTTTAAAATATTATAGAGATTTTTAGAAATTTTTGGAGTATTTTTACGTAATTTTTGGAGGTCGTTCGATATTTTTACAAAACGAAAGAAGTTTAGCTCAAAAAAAAAAAATTTGTGCAAGCCAAGGTTCGAACCTACAACCTCGACCCGAGTCGAACCTCTGCCGAACCCAGCCAACCAACTGGGCTACGGTTATTTCGTGAAAAGATGGGAACCAAAATATAATTAAGTTATAGTAAAGGACAGAGATAAGTCTAGGTATTAAAGGATAAGTTAAGGAGAGGAAATTTTACCCGAACCCTAACCTCTCTTCCTCTTCTCCTCACGCGTGCGTCGGCGCTTTTGGGCTCGGGCGGAAACGCAGCAAGCTAGGTTTTGGTCTCCGGCACCGGCGAAGCCCTTTTCTGGCCGGCCTTCAACCGTGGGTGGTCATCCCGATGAAGGGATCTCGGAAGCACAAAGGAGCCGCCAAGTTTCAAGCTCCACCCGGAACCCTAGCCGCCTCTCTCCTTCGGTTGTAAGTCCAAGCAAATCTCGGTAAGTACTACTCACCTGTGGTAGGAGTAGCTTCACGATTTTTACCTACTTTTCCTTGCCGAGCGTGAACAGATTCCCTATTGACTCGTTTAAGGATTTCGGTTGGATTTTGCTAAGCACAGCAGGTTTTAAGAAGCTTTTGTTTTTAGGTTGTGACTTACAGTTTCGAATTTTGCAGTTCCAAGTTTTACAGTTCATGTAGAGTTTCCAGTAGGGCTATGAGGATTGTTCTTCAGGCTTGAACTTAGCATTTTAGTTGGCATAATCGGGTTGCATGGAAGCTAGCATTTGTTTTCGGTTTTCCTCTGTTGCTGTGGCACACTGCGTGAAGAGTAATTGTGGCTTGGGTTTACAGCAGAAAGTTTCACAGTAACAATTAGGAATTGGTTGATCTGTGCAATTAACTGGACATGAACAACATATGCTTTAGTATATCATGTGTAACTTTTGATTTCAGCAGAAATCACCTTTTCCTTATGTTTTGCTTTGTTGGAAACAACTTAGAGGTGTAGACCTATTAAGTGCAGATCTTTGCATTTTGGTAGTAGTGTAGGATTTTTACTTCCTTTAAGCATTTAGTTTTAGTTTTCTATGTATCTATGCAATGAGCATGAGCATGACCATCCTCTTTAAGCTTATGGTTTAAATTGCAAGGTAGTTTTCTTTATTAGAAGTATAAGTAAGGAAAAGGCCAAGGACTTGATAGGATGCCTAAACTTTAAGAATTGGTATCAACAGCACGCCAAGTACTCAAAGAAATGTCATAGCATTTTATTATAAGAATATTAAAAGATGTGCACGAACAGATTTTAGCATATTGTAGCATGCTGATTTTGTTTCCCTTTGCTTTAAGATGTGCATGAACAGATTTTAGCAAATAGTAGCATGCTGATTTATGTTTCCCTTTGCTTTAGGATGTGCATGAATTGATTATAGCATGTAGTAGTATGCTGATTTTTATTTCCCTTGCTTTAAGATGTGCATGAACAGATTGTAGCATACACATATGTGCACATAGCATTTAGTTTGGACTTTCCTTGCTGTAATGAGCAGCTATAAGTAAGAAAAGATCAAGTCTTAAGTTGATTCTGAAATCCAGAAATTAAGATTAAAAGCACACCAAGTGGTTAAACAAATGCCAAGGCATTTTAATATAAGAGTATTAAAGATAACAAGAAATTTAAAGTAAGAGGCTAGTACCCGACTTCCGAGATTGTCGTTAAACAAATCCAGGTGACCGTTTCCGATGTCTCGGCCCTGGTAAGACCAAGGTCTTTACCTCATAGGACAAGAGGCTCGCTACCTCAGTCACTATTAGAGAGCGCGCAAAACAAAGATGGTACTAAGCCTGGGCCCAAAGAACAAGAAGAAAAGAAAAGAAAAGAAAGAAGAAATGAAAGAAGAAAGTAAAAGAAAAATTAAAAGATTAATTTTTGGTATAAAGATATAAGAAAATGAAACAAGTATTATGCTTAGAATCAATAGAAGTTAGTTTCTTTAATTCTAAGTCTACAGTAGTAGTTTCACTATTTTCCTATCAGATAGTGAGCATGTTTAGTATTCAGTTATATTTCTGTATACCAAGAGTACATGCAGCTTTGCTTTTAGCATTTCAGTTTTAGTATTGTTGCATTCTTTTATGCACTTCGATGTTTTTGTGAGATAGATTAGTATTTACTAAGCATTTTCGCTTATAGTTTTGTTTTCTTTCCTCCTACTGTAGATAAAGAAAAAGCTAAGATATGAAAGGGAGGCGACAGGATGGTGGTGGTGATAAAGTGTGTGATGTCTGGACTATGGAGAGATCCAGAGAGTGCTACCAAACCTGCAGGACCTATTTGATTAGAGTTTATGCTTTAGTTCTTTTCTTTAACACTATTATGAAATTTGTGAGATTGTAGTTTAGTTTATTTCCGCATATGCATTTAGTCACTTTAATTATTTGTGGAGTGATGTAGTTGGTTGTTTTTACTGCAGTAGTTCTTTCTTATACTGTTGTTTTTATAATTGCGTGGTTGTGAAAAATGTGTTCCAGCCGCCTGTGGTTGCGTATATATCTTATGTACTATGGATTTGGTCACCGGTACAGGGAAGACTCTGCCGAAATTTTTCGGTAGGAATTCCTCTGAACCGTGATAAATCTAATAGCGTCAGTGACACTAGTAAGTAGAGTAGTAGTTAGGTAACGGTCGCCCTTAGAGAGTAGTAGTAAGAAGGGTGGGTTGTTACAGCTGGTATCAGAGCAGTGTCGCATTCTCCAGCATCACACACACACATCAGCATCATCCTTGTCGTCTTCAAGTAAGAAAGTATTTAATTTCTTTCTTTATTGCTTTCCTTTATTACTATTTGCAGTATAAAGTAATTGCTTATAAGTGCTTAAGTCAGATAAGAGTTTTTGCTGTTTTCTTTATTCCTGTACAAATGTGTATGTTAGAAAGGATAGAGAAAATATCAAGTCTGTTTCTTTGCAGAACTAGATGGCAAGAAGAGGACGTCCCCGTACCGTTCGTGCTGAGGACCAAGCTCAAGAGAACAAAGTTCCCAGAGCAACTGAGCCCAATCTTTATGAAGTTGTGGCTCAACTCTAGAGACAAGTAGCAGAGCAGCAGCAAGTGATTGCCAATCTAATGGCAAACCAGCAAGCAGTTCCTCCCCCTCCTCCAGCTATCACTGCAGAGAATCCAGTGGTAACTGAGACTCCCCCAGCTGCCCTGGGAGCCGTCACAGCACCTCAGAGACCAGAAGCTTATCTTATACAGTGGCTGAAGCTGAAACCAGAGAGCTTCTCAGGCACGACTGAGGCCTGGGATGCCCAGGCTTGGTTTAAAACACTGGAGAGCACTATGGAGCTTCTTGACTGGCCAGAAGTCGAGAAGGTCAAGTGCGCCTCTTTCTGCCTGTCTGGAGATGCTCGTATGTGGTGGGAGAGGATAAAGACCAAGAGAGCGGCTAATCAGATGAGCTGGGCTGATTTTCAGTCAGAGTTTTATGAAGAGTTCTTCCACCTGCAGATCACCAACAAGCACTACGAGGAGTTTATAGAGTTCAAACAAGGTGACCTATCAGTGGAGGAAGCAGCCAAGAAGTTCAATAGACTAGCTCGTTTCTCCCAGAGCTAGTAAGTACAGAGAAGGAGCGAGTCAGGCTGATGCTCAGAATGCTGAGACCCCAGATATCACTGAATGTGAGCAGTGGAGCTCATCGGCCCCAAACTGGTGAAGAGTTGATCAGTAGAGCATTAATTGCTGAACACTACCTGAATAACATCAAGGCACAACGAGCGCAACATAAGCCAGTGAAGACAGAGGACAAGACAACAGGAAGCCAGAAATCACACTCAAGTAAATAGAACTTGAAAGGCAAAGGTAAAAGGAAGCAGTGGAACACAGGAGGTAGCCAGAAGGGAGGACCAGCAAACAAGCAGACCAAGTTTCCTCCCTGTCCCAAATGTGGGAGAACACATCCAGGAGCCTGTCTTTTGGGTAAGACTGGATGTTACTCCTTTGGTCAGGAAGGACACATGGCTAAGGAATGTCCTAATAAATTCAAAGCACCTAAGCCACAGCAATTGCAATATGGAGGCCAGCCTGCACAGTTGCACCACATGTAAGCAGCATTGGAGGGACCCTATATCAGTCAAGGAAGGCTAGAAGCTCCACCAGTTCCAGCCTTTGATGGTGCCAGAGTATTCTCCCTCACCAAAGAAGAAGCTGCTAGTGCCTCCATGGTCGTAACAGGTCAAGTAGTTATTTTCCAGCACATAGCTACTGTACTATTTGACACTTGGGTGACCCATTCTTTTGTATCGATACCTTTTGCCAGTAGTTTACAGGTGCCTACAGAGAGTACGAACTCCAAGTTCCTGACGACCCTACCTTCTGGGGAAGTCATGGAATCCAAACAGTGGCTCTGAGCAGTACTGGTCAGAATTGCAGACCGAGAGCTATATGTAAATCTGATAGTTCTCGCCATGGAGGATTTTGATATCATTTTTTGTATGGATTTCCTCAGCAAGTACAGTGCTTCAGTGGACTGCCGCAGAAGGAAGGTGATTTTTAGTCCAGAAGGTGAACCAACTTTTGAGTTCACAAGAGTGCCAAGGAAGAAGACCCAGAAACTTCTCTCATCTCAAGCAGCTCACCAGATGTTAGCTAAAGGGTGTGCAGGTTTTCTTGCATACATAGTAAAGGCAGAAGAGCAAAAGGGACTCAAGCAGGAGGAGGTCCAGGTAGTATGTGAGTATCCAGAAGTATTTCCAGAAGAGCTACCTGGACTTCCTCCCAACAGAGAGGAGGAATTTGAGATTGAATTGGTTCCTGGAACCGGTCCAATTTCAAAAGCTCTGTATCGCATGTCTCTATCAGAGCTGAAGGAGTTACAAGAACAACTACAGGAGTTACTTGACAAAGGCTTCATTCGCCCCAGTCACTCACCTTGGGGAGCTCCTGTGTTGTTTGTCAAGAAGAAAGATGGATCAATGCGGATGTGCATAGACTACAGAGCTTTGAATCAAGTGACAATCAAGAACAAGTACCCCCTTCCCAAGATCGATGACTTATTTGATCAGTTAAGAGGAGCAACATTGTTCTCAAAGATAGACATACGCTCTGGGTACCATCAACTGAAGGTGAAAGAAAGAGATATACCCAGAACGACGTTCAGGACCAGATATGGACACTACGAGTTTGTGGTCATGCCTTTTGGAGTGACTAATGCACCTGCGGTCTTCATGGACTTAATGAACAGAGTGTTCAGAGAATATCTTGACAAATTTTTCATTGTATTCATCGACGACATTCTGGTCTATTCAAGGACCCCAGAGGAGCATGACATGCACTTGAGGATGGTACTGCAGACTCTGCAGCAAAAGCAGCTTTATGCTAAATTCTCAAAGTGCGAGTTCTGGTTAAATCAGGTGGTGTTTTTAGGTCACATTATTTCTAAAGAACGTATTCAAGTGGATCCAGCCAGAGTGGAAGCGGTCAACAACTGGAGTAGACCCAAGAACGTCAGAGAGATCAGAAGCTTCCTTGGTTTAGCTGGGTACTACAGAAAGTTCGTGAAGGACTTTTCCAGGATAGCCTCTCCACTAACAACCCTCACCAGAAAGAACAAGAGATTCGAATGGTCAGATAAATGTGAGCAGAGTTTCCAAGAGCTAAAGAAGAGATTGATCAGTGCTCCCATTCTGACTGTTCCACAAAGCGACAAGAGTTTCGACATCTACAGTGATGCTTCCAAGATGGGCTTAGGAGCTGTACTCATGCAAGAAGGAAAAGTCATAGCTTATGCTTCCAGATAACTCAAAGATTATGAGAAGAACTACCCTAATCATGATCTTGAGCTGGCAGCTGTGGTTTTTGCACTTAAACTCTGGCGACATTATTTGTATGGAGTTCAGTATAGAATCTTCACAGATCATCAGAGTCTTAAGTACTTCTTCACTCAGAAGGACTTAAACATGATACAGCGCAGGTGGCTGGAGTTGGTCAAAGATTACGACTGTGAAATCCTCTACCACCCAGGCAAAGCTAACAAAGTGGCAGATGCACTCAGCAGAAAATCCAGTGCATCCCTGATGTCTTTGTCATCATTAGCCCTGCCACTGTAGAAGGAGTTGTCAGATTTTAGACTTGAAATTATTGAAGGGCAACTCTCTGCATTGACCTTAGAGTCCACATTGCTTGAGGAGATACAGAGAAAGCAAAGTGAAGATCCAGACATCCAGAAAATCAAGCAAGGGTTACAGAAAGAAGACAAATCAGAGTTTCGAGTAACAGACAGCGGGATTCTTTATCAGGGGAGTCACATTTGTGTGCCCTATGATGAAGAACTGAGGAAGAAGATCTTAGAAGAAGCTCACAGCACACCATACTCCATGCATCCTGGTTCTTCCAAGATGTACCAAGATGTGAAACAGAGGTTCTTGTGGTCAGGACTCAAAAGAGACGTTGCTAAATATGTCAGTACCTGCTTGACATGCCAGAGGGTCAAAGCAGAACACCAGAGACCAGGAGGAGTTCTTCAGCCTCTTCCAATACCAGAATGGAAATGGGAAGATATATCCATGGACTTCATAATAGGTCTTCCAAGAACCACCAATGGATATGATGCGATATGGGTAATAGTAGACCGATTCACCAAGTCTGCTCACTTCCTAGCCATCAAGGTGTCCCACTCTATAGAGCAGTTGGCCCAGCTATATGTTAAAGAGGTAGTTAGACTTCATGGAGTTCCTAAATCTATCATTTCTGATAGAGATGGGTGCTTCATTTCACACTTTTGGGAGTGCGTTCAGAATGCACTAGGCACCAAACTCAATTTTAGCACAGCTTTCCATCCACAGATTGATGGACAGACAGAGCGAGTGAATCAGATTTTAGAAGATATGCTCAGAGCTTGTGCGCTGGATTTCAAAGGAAGTTGGTGCAAGTATTTGTGCTTAGCTGAATTCGCCTACAACAATAGCTATCAGGCCACCATAAAGATGGCACCTTATGAGGCACTATATGGCAGGAAATGCAGATCACCCATATGCTGGCAAGAAGCAGGAGAGAGAAAAGAGATGGAAGTGGAGTTGGGCATTCAGACAGAGCTGATAGACGAGACCACTCAAGTGATCCAGAAAATCAGACAGAGAATTGAGACTGCCCAGAGCAGACAGAAGAGTTATGCTGACACACGCCGTAGGCCATTGGAATTCCATGTAGGAGATTCAGTTTTCCTTAATGTCGCTCCTATGAAGGGAGTGATGAGATTTGGCAAGAAGGGCAAATTAAGTCCTCGCTATGTAGGACCTTACCTGATCATAGAGAGGATTGGGAAAGTAGCTTACAGGCTGGACTTACCACAAGACATGTCAGTAATACACAATGTATTTCATGTCTCCATGCTAAAGAAGTGTCTCCATGACCCGAGCCAAGTGATTCAGCCTCAGGCAGTGCAGATCCAAGAGGATCTTAGTTATGAGAGCAGACCTACACAGATAGTGGACAGAGCAGTCAAGAGATTGAGAAACAAAAAAGTACCACTAGTGAAGGTCGTCTGGCAGAATCAGAAGCACGAGGAAATCACTTGGGAGCGGGAGAACAGTATGAGACAGGAGTATCCAGAGCTATTCTAAATTCGAGGACTAACTTTTTGTAAGGTATGGGGATTGTAACGACCCAATTTTCCCTATTTTAAGTTCTAAAATCCATAAAAATATTTGGAAATACTTTTAAAATATTCTAGAGATTTTTAGAAATTTTTGGAGTATTTTTACACAATTTTTGGAGGTCGTTTGATATTTTTACAAAACGAAAGAAGTTTAGCTCAAAAAAAAAAATTTGTGCAAGCCAAGGTCCGAACCCACGACCTCAACCCGAGCCGAACCCAGCCAACCAACTAGGCTGCGGTTATTTCGTGAAAAGGAAATATAATTAAGTTATAGTAAAGGACAGAGATAAGTCTAGGTATTAAAGGATAAGTTAAGGAGAGGAAATTTTACCCGAACCCAAACCTCTCTTCCTCTTCTCCTCACGCGTGCGTCGGCGCTTTTGGGCTCGGGCGGAAACGCAGCAAGCTAGGTTTTGGTCTCCGGCGCCGGCGAAGCCCTTTTCTGGCCGGCCTTCAACCGTGGGTGGTCATCCCGACGAAGGGATCTCGGAAGCACAAAGGAGCCGCCGAGTTTCAAGCTCCACCCGGAACCCTAGCCACCTCTCTCCTTCGGTTGTAAGTTCAAGCAAATCCCGGTAAGTACTACTCACCTGTGGTAGGAGTAGCTTCACGATTTTTGCCTCCTTTTCCTTGCCGAGCGTGAACAGATTCCCTATTGACTCGTTTAAGGATTTCAATTGGATTTTGCTAAGCACAGCAGGTTTTAAGAAGCTTTTGTTTTTAGGTTGTGACTTACAGTTTCAAATTTTGCAGTTCCAAGTTTTACAGTTCGTGTAGAGTTTCCAGTAGGGCTATGAGGATTGTTCTTCAGGCTTGAACTTAGCATTTTAGTTGGCATAATCGGGTTGCATGGAAGCTAGCATTTGTTTTCGGTTTTCCTCTGTTGCTGTGGCACACTGCGTGAAGAGTAATTGTGGCTTGGGTTTACAGCAGAAAGTTTCATAGTAACAATTAGGAATTGGTTGATCTGTGCAATTAACTGGACATGAACAACATATGCTTTAGTATATCATGTGTAACTTTTGATTTCAGCAGAAATCACCTTTTCCTTATGTTTTGCTTTGTTGGAAACAACTTAGAGGTGTAGACCTATTAAGTGCAGATCTTTGCATTTTGGTAGTAGTGTAGGATTTTTACTTCCTTTAAGCATTTAGTTTTAGTTTTCTATGTATCTATGCAATGAGCATGAGCATGACCAACCTCTTTAAGCTTATGGTTTAAATTGCAAGGTAGTTTTCTTTATTAGAAGTATAAGTATGGAAAAGGCCAAGGACTTGATAGGATCCCTAAACTTTAAAAATTGGGATCAACAGCACGCCAAGTACTCAAAGAAATGTCATAGCATTTTATTATAAGAATATTAAAAGATGTGCACGAACAGATTTTAGCATATAGTAGCATGCTGATTTTGTTTCCCATTGCTTTAAGATGTGCATGAACAGATTTTACCATATAGTAGCATGCTGATTTATGTTTCCCTTTGCTTTAGGATGTGCATGAATTGATTATAGCATGTAGTAGTATGCTGATTTTTATTTCCCTTGCTTTAAGATGTGCATGAAGAGATTGTAGCATACACATATGTGCACATAACATTGAGTTTGGACTTTCCTTGCTGTAATGAGCAACTATAAGTAAGAAAAGATCAAGTCTTAAGTTGATTCCGAATTCCAGAAATTAAGATTAAAAGCACACCAAGTGGTTAAACAAATGCCAAGGCATTTTAATATAAGAGTATTAAAGATAACAAGAAATTTAAAGTAAGAGGCTAGTACCCGACTTCCGAGGTTGTCGTTAAACAAATCCAGGTGACCGTTTCCGAGGACTCGGCCCTAGTAAGACCAAGGTCTTTACCTCATAGGACTAGAGGCTCGCTACCTCAGTCACTATTAGAGAGCACGCAAAACAAAGATGGTACTAAGCCTGGGCCCAAAGAACAAGAAGAAAAGAAAAGAAAAGAAAGAAGAAAAGAAAGAAGAAAGTAAAAGAGAAATTAAAAGATTAATTTCTGGTATAAAGATATAATAAAATGAAACAAGTATTATGCTTAGAATTAATAGAAGTTAGTTTCTTTAATTCTAAGCCTACAATAGTAGTTTCACTATTTTCCTATCAGTTAGTGAGCATGTTTAGTATTCAGTTTTATTTCTGTATACCATGAGTACATGCAGCTTTGCTTTTAGCATTTCAGTTTTAGTATTGTTGCATTCTTTTATACACTTCGATGTTTTTGTGAGATAGATTAGTACTTACTAAGCGTTTTCGCTTATAGTTTTGTTTTCTTTCTTCCTACTGCAGATAAAGGAAAAGCTAAGATAAGAAAGGGAGGCGACAGGATGGTGGTGGTGATGAAGTGTGTGATGTCTGGACTATGGAGAGATCCAGAGAGTGCTACCAAACCTGCAGGACCTATTTGATTAGAGTTTATACTTTAGTTCTTTTCTTTAACACTATTATGAAGTTTGTGAGATTGTAGTTGAGTTTATTTCCTCATGTGCATTTAGTCACTTTAATTATTTGTGGAGTGATATAGTTGGTTGTTTTTAATGGAGTAGTTCTTTCTTTTACTGTTGTTTTTATAATTGTGTGGTTGTGAAAAATGTGTTACAGCCGCCTGTGGCTGCGTATATATCTTATGTACTATGGATTTGGTCACCGGTACAGGGGAGACTCTGCCGAAATTTTTCGGTAGGAATTCCTCTGAACCGTGATATATCTAACTGATTCTAATAATAGCGTCAGTGACACTAGTAAGTAGAGTAGTAGTTAGGTAACGGTCGCCCTTAGCGAGTAGTAGTAAGAAGGGTGGGTTGTTACACTCGGCTAGGGTGCTACGGCCGTGTGGTTTCACACGGCCGTGCTCCTCTTCTTGTCGGCCAGAGTGACACAGCCGTGTGGCTTTACACGACCATGCATTCCTCATGGTCTCGGTCAAGGTGACACGGTCGTGTGAAGCACATGGTCGTGCACCTCTTCTTCTCGGGTAAAATGGCACAACCGTGTGGTTTCACATGGACGTACACCCCTTCGTCACAGCCGAGGTGACATGGCCGTGTGAGCCACACGACCGTGCCCCACTTCCTCACTGCCCAGGTGACATGGCCGTGTGGAAGCCACACGGCAGTGCCCTACTCCAGTAGGGGAGGCCTTACACGGCCGTGTGGCACACACGGCCGTGCCTAAACTTGGGTCTGGTAAGGCCACATGGCAGGTCATCACCACACAACCATAGCATGCCCCTTCACGGGTAGGGCCCCAGGGCTGGTTAGGGTCACACGACCCAGACCCCTCAGCAACTATAGAGTTCCTCTCTGCTCTGCTTCGATCCAAACTATGGCTTAACAGTCGAAACAAGTTCAGACTAGATTTCTGAATCGAGCGAAGTGCAAATAACAATGTCCTTAGAAGGTATATATAGAAAAAAAAAGTAACGCCTGTGCTTTAAGTTAGAGTTTCAGTCAGGCGGTCGTAACATTTTCTGCTGCGTTTACTTTTAGCCGTGTGGGCTCTTATTATACTGCATGGTTGTGTATTTACTTTCAGCCGTGTGGGCTTATTATACTACATGGTTGTGCTTATATCCAGCCGTGTGGGTTGTTGAATATGTTATATGTTGTGTGTGTATTTTAATAATTGTTGAAGTAAACAATGGTAAAGTCTATCAAAAAAATACACATAGTGAAAATATCAGAAGCGGATGAAGATACGAGTGCTAAGGGCTATGCTTGTTGTTGGAAGAGGGCAACAGGTGATGTTACATTTCTTGCTTATGTGAGAAGATAAAGGAGAAGAAAAGAGAGCTTTTGAGCTTGAGGAAAAAACTCTAGGTTTATTGCCATTGGTGAAGAGAATAAGGAGGAAATGTAAAAGAAGATGAAGGGAAAATAAAAGAAAGGGATAGGCGAAGGCTCAACGGTGGTGTATAGCATACCAGCGATTGTAAAGTATGTGGGGAGGAAAGGGAGAAAAAAAAGGAAAGAGAAGGTTTCTTCAAGAAAATACCATAATTCATTTTAAACCGATCGAATTTGTTTTATCCTTAATCCACTGCAAATCTATCCGAAGTTGAACTAACTAACGCAGGGCTGGATAGTAATTATCATTTGGGCTAATGAGAAGACAGACTTAAGGAGGTGGCCAAAAAAGAAACCACTAAAGGGAACCTTTTTTTATGAATAGAGCATTAATTCCTCAAACAGCTAATTAGATCTTTATATAGACTCTAAATTCTAATACCCATAAAAAAGGGAAGAAATTCTAATGTACAAACTCCAATTTCTATCTTCTAAACACAGAAAAAGATATAAAAATAAAAATTTAATTAACAGAGTCATAATCTTAAATTCTTAACAGACTCAAAATATATAATTATAGAAAGATAGATATTTTGAAAATACTTAAAATATCAAAACTACCTAAAATAAAATAAAATCCAAAAATTACCAAAAAAGTAAAAATAAAAATTATTAAAAAACATTTTTAGAAACCTTTGAATCCTCTTATATCAGCCACTTTGGGTTGGAAAAAGTCATCCTATTTGGATTTCCTGCTCGGCATCTAATCTTCCGATGTCTAGTGCCTCTTCAAATGTCATGTCCTCTAGCCCCATTGACCTGCTAGACGTTCGGTCCTCCAAACCCATCTATACTTCCTGCCTTGTGACTTTAATTTGCCAAGCCTTCTACCTAGTATCTGATCCAACTGACCTGCTAGGCTTTTCCTTTTCCTAATATTCACTAGGGCTTTTCATTTATCAAGTATCACTTTGACATTCTAGTTGACCTACCTGCACTCTCAGTAAATTTTCATTAAATAAAAATAAGCCTTAATTTTGAACTTTTTCAAATTATCAAAAATCTAGTTCCTTCAACACCAATAAAATGATCATCAGAGGAGTCAAAAGAGGAAGAATAAGCTCAATCTAACCTTGTAACACAACCGACAATAGAACAAGTGGCTAAGACCGAATATGAACTCAAGTTTGAGTCGAAATTTGAATCAAAGTTTGAGATAAGCCATAGATCTATATATACTTTTCTAGCAAGCCCAATAATGAGGTAGTCTCTCCCTTAGTTAATAAGTTATATACTGTCATTTGTAATTTGTTTTGAAATTAGCCAAATCCAATATCTAGGTCAAGTCACTCTAAAAGAAGGTAGAAGTCCTTAAGGATAAGACTACCCTTAGCACTTCAAATGAATAAGTTCAAAATGGAACTTCAACACAAGTCCAACAACTTGAATAAAAAAATTCCTTTGAAAATTAGAGTTGAAGAACTAAAAGGATCATTAAAATGTTTAACTTTGATCTCCAAGTCCCTTAATATATTACTCGAAACACAAAGGATCATATACAATTGATCTTCACACGCTTATAAGTCTAAGAAACCTTTCAAAATCATATCTATTATTAGTTAATGAACTGCTAGAAATCGAGTGTAACCATGGGTCCCTAAATCAATTATGAGTATTTAAGTTGGACTAAATCAATATTGAATCCACAATAGTTATATTCATTAGCTAGATAAACCATATCAAAGTTATGATTCAGAGAGAACCAATAGAAAAAATAATTTTATTGTAAGATAAAATTGCACGATTGTTTCATTTGTTACTTTTATTATTCATCCTTAGTTTATTTTTTACTTAACTTAGCATGGCTATGTAAGAAAATAGTTAATTTGATACTTAACAACCTAGTGTTAGTATGTGGTGAGACGATAGTATATTAGGGAAGCTAAGAATAAGTGTATCCAAGTTGGGTATGGATTATCCTATTTGTTGCACTTAGTTGAGAGAAATTAACTGAAGCTACCTTTCCACATCCTAAACTAGTTAGACCTAAATTTTTCAATAAGTAGATTAAAAATATAATTTCTTAAAAAGACTTTATTTAAGGAGGTGGTTGTTTCTCCAATATCAAAAAAGGCCATTATGCCTTACCACAACTTGTCAGTCAATTTTTGAAATGTGTATTTAACTAATTAATGGCCAAACCTAAATCTTATACAAGGTCAAATTAGATTTAAAATTCAAACTAATTCTCTTTAAGTAAAATAGAAAACCATTTCACCAAACATATAGGTTAACTCGATTAATAATTTAGAAATGGGACAAAGAGAGTCTAAGGTAAAATTGATCAAAAAATTATAAATTAAATTCTATTCAAGAATCATTGTAAGTGCGAAAATATAGAATTTTAAAAATTAAGTTAATTTTTTGAAATAAAAAGATTATTGATACAAGCACCTGGAATAGATCCAGGTGCCAAAACCATTTTGAAGATTCCAATTTTTTAAAATTTAGGTGCCCGTACCCTAGTCCAGGAAGCCCAAAAAATCCCACCTAAAAAGCCTACCCAAAACATTGTCATTTGGATGAAGGCGCCTCAACATCCTCCAAGTTTCCAGAAATGTTGCCACACAGAAACTTGACAAAGATGGTTCAAGCACATGGAACACATTGGGTGCAGAGATATGATTTTAGAAGGGGGACCCGAGGCTTCAGTTTCAGTCACCTCCAAAGCTTGTTTCCGAGCTGTTTCTTCCCCATTTTTGATTTCAGTCTAGTCTTGCATAGCCTAGGTAATTAGTTCCTATTTTAGTTGTCCAAAAAATGTTTTGGTAACACCCTAAACTCAAATTGTCATTATTATGGTAAAAATAAATCATTTATTTATGTTGGTAGGATTAAGAGAAGAGCCACTGAGCATGTTTCCTCTAGCACCCCAAGCACTAACATTAGGTTCCATGTAGAGGAACTTAGGGTGTCCACAAGGTGTCTAGAAAGTGAAAATAAAAATTATCATCTGGGTTCATCTACCTATGAGTTATAGGTCGTGGAGTAGGAACTTGTGTATCAAATCATGTTAATATGTTGTATTGTTCCTTTCATTTGTACACTACTTATTTTATTTATATATATTTAAATTGTTCAAACAATTCATGTGTTAAATAGTCAAAGAAAATGTAAATGACAATTCATCCCTCTAGCGATGATAATTCTACATATATATAACATTTTCTTCAACATATACATTATTTTTATAATATGTATACAATTTAAATAAAAAAAATACATGTAGTATCAAATTTTATTTCACAAATCAAGATGGATGATATAATTTATTCTCCATCTTTACAATATGATTAACAATAACAATGACAAACTTGGTGTCCATTTCGTACTTTACATTCCCCTCCTCTACATGAATTTGAACACCAAGTGTTGCACGCACTAGTATCACTAGCACCTCTACAACTTGTTTGTTGTCTATCACCCCATTTTTTATATTCTGAACAACAATTGGTAGCATCAGAGTGATCTATAATTTCAACCAAAAAAGAATAGTCAACATTAGGATATATGAACAATATGTAACAAATAAATTCATTAAAATTTGCATGGAATATTTAAATGGTGTTTACTTACTTGCAAGGCATATAGTTGTAAACAAAAGAAATACACAAAGAATTGAAACTTGAGACATTATGTGGTACTAATTAACTTTTGAGTTTTTTGTATTTTGTATTTATTGTGTAATTATAATAGTGGTGCAAGATGAGTATATATATTGTTCCGAGAAGTGAAAATAGGAGAGTACAATTAAAAGAAAATATAACAAATAACATAACCGATCCTATAATTAGTAGCAAAGTGGACATACACTTTTAGAAAGCTTACTATTTTTATCTACGTTTCAATTATGTATTGTCTTATATATAGAAAGAATGTAATATTTTTCGAGTATATAATTTTGTTATATATATCAGTTATTTAATTATAGGAAACATAGTATATATACTATACACTTTTAGAAATAATACTATAAACAAAATTGTTAATGAATATTTTCTTACAGAACATTGCAGAAAGTCCTTGTAGTGAGTATGCATAACTTGTTTTAAAAAAATACAACTTTTTCAAATCCACGTCATTCTTTCTTTCTCTTTTATTTTTATAAAATCAACATTTCCACTCCTCATTCTCCTCGCAATAGACTTAGTATTTCAACTGGTTCAAACTTATTACTTTAGCACTTAGAGATTATATATTTTATTTTGTGACTTACTTACTACTTTATGACAAAAATATTATGAAGTAAAATGTTACTTAAAATTAGAAGTGATGCTTGTATTTTTTAACCTACATAGTCTAAAATGATATTTACTTCATCAATTTTATAACGCAAATAATTATCATATATTACTTTGTAATTAATAATTGTTGAAGTAAACAATGGCTAAGTCTATCAAAAAAATACACATAGTGAAAATATGAGAAGCGGATGAAGATACGAGGGCTGAGGGCTAAGCTTGCTTTTTGAAGAGGGCAATAGGTGATGTTACATTTCTTGCTTGTGTGAGAAGATAAAGGAGAAGAAAAGAGAGCTTTTTTGTTTGAGAAAAAAACTCTAGGTTTATTGCCATTGGTGAATAGGATAAGGAGGAAATGGAAAAGAAGATGAAGGGAAAATAAAAGAGAGGGATAGGTGAAGGCACAACGGTGGTGTATAACATACCAGCGACTATAGTGTATGTGGGGAGGAAAGGGATAAAAAAAAGGAAAGAGAAGGTTTCTTCAAGAAAATACTATAATTCATTTTAAACTGATCGATCTGTTTTATCCTTAATCAACTCCAAATCTATACGAAGTTGAACTAACTAATGCGGGGCATGATAGTAATTATCAATTGGGCTAATGAGAAGACAAAATTAAGGAGACAGCCAAAAAAGAAACCACTAAAGGGAAACTTTTATTATGAATAGAGCATTAATTCCTCAAACAACTAATTAGATGTTTATATAGACTCTAAATTCTAATACTCATAAAAAGGAAAGAAATTCTAATGTACAAACTCCAATTTCTATATGATAAACACAGAAAAAAGATATAAAAAAGAAAATATTATAAACAGACTCATAATCTTAAATTCCTAAACGGATTCAAAATATATAATTATAGAAATATAGATATTTAGAAAATACTTAAAACATCGAAACTACCTAAAAGAAAATAAAACCCAAAAATTACCAAAAAAATAAAAATTATTAAAAACATTTATAAAAATCTTTGAATCCTCTTATATCAGCCACCTTGGGTTGGAAAAAGTCATCCTGTTTGGATTTCCTACTCGACATCCAAGCTTCTGACATCTAGTGCTTCCTCAAATGTCATGTCCTCTAGCCCCATTGACCTGCTAGATGTCCAATCCTCCAAACCCATCTATACTTCCTACCTTGTGACTTTAATTTGCCAAGCCTTCTACCTAGTATCTGATCCAGCTGACCTGCTAGGCTTTTCCTTTTCCTAATATCCACTAGGGATTTTCCTTTATCAAGTATCACTTAGACATTCTAGTTAACCTACCTGAACACTCAGTAAACTTTCATTAAATAAAAATAAGCCTTAATTTTGAACCTTTTCCAATTATCAAAAATCTAGTTCCTTCAACACCAATAAAATGATTGTAACGACCCGCCTTCTACTGACTAGGCTGTAAGGCCGATCGCTACATTATGCTGTGCTAAATTACTATTGCGGAAATCTGAATTGATTAAAATTTTACTAAACTGATTACTGTAAAATCTGAACTTAATATTCTAGGTGTACCTAGGAGTTGTACACATGCTGGGGAAGATAATCTATGCCTCTCGGATGTCCTGCTAGTTGTAACCAGGCATTTCAACCGATCCATGAATCGATTGAGCTGTCGGATCGATCCAGTGATCGATCCAGCTTGATACTGGCACGGAGGAAAACTCTGGATCGGTCGGCTGACCGATCCAGTGGCTATATGGCTTCTGTATGCGGCTGGATCGGTCTACCGACCGATCCAGGAGTACACTGATCGGTCGGCTGACCGATCAGTGAGCTTCTGTACTCTCTGCTAACTCTCTGTTCGCGACTGGATCGGTCAGCTGACCGATCCAGTGGCACAACCCCAATTCTGATCGATCTGTAGATCGATCTGGGTTTCTGATTTTGCACTGGACCTTTGATTTCAGCACTAGTTCGTGCCAAAATCTCATATAAGAATTCTAAAATCGTTTGAAATAAGTTCTAACATCTATTAACTAACATTCTGACATAATTACTAACAATTTAAACAAATCTTCCATGGGTTAGCATTCTAAGGTCAAAAAGTGCATAAAGGTACTAAAGAAAAGAAAACTAAGTTCTTAATTTGCTAACTCCCTAAGGATCTTCATTCCAGGTTCCTGCCACACACACCATCACTGCATTGACCCTCAGCTTCCTCTGCTAGTCCATCTTTCCTTTACCTTTATCTGCAGTATAAGGAAAAGAAAGTATCTATAAGCTTTCGCTTAGTAAGAAACCATCTACCTCACTAAAACATGCATTCGATGCAATATGCTTTTAAAAGAATGCTATTTTAAAACATGCACTGAATTTGTTAAAGCATGGCATACTGAAGTTACATGGCATAATTACTGAAACATGGTATAAATACTGAAACATGGGATGCATAATAAAAATCTAAGCATGGAGCTATCGCATGGTATCAACTAGGAGAACTAAACCGAAACTGAAACTAAAACTGAGCTAACACTATATTCACATAACTAGATTAAGAGTTTGAAAGCTATTATCATAATATGTGAAAATAGTAATCATGCTGATGTTTGGGCCCGGCTACTGTACTTGCTTTACGCGCATCCCTAACTAGACCCGGGGTTGCAAATTCCGAATCTAGTAGGGTTTACTAGGTTAGCTAAACCTAGGAACGACTGTGGGAGCCCAACCCAATGGATATCTAATCCAGTACAGTGCCACTGAAAGTAAAATACTGAACGTGAACTAATAAATTCTTGTCTTGCTTTTACTATGTTGTCTAAACCTAGAACTAGGTTATCTAAACCTAGAGGCAACTGTGGGAGCCTACCCATTGGACATCTAGTCCTGTAAAAGCTGGAGCAAGACTAAATAAACTATAAAATGCTGCTACTACATTTATCTAAGCTACTAAAATGCCTAAGTTGCATTTTTCTGTGCCAAACAACTAAAACGAACACTTGGTATGCGCTAATTCGCATCCTTTGTGTCGGTAGTCTACATATTACTAAACTAATACATGGAATTCACACGAAGCTACTTATACTGCAGGTGAGGGGTTTCTTTCCTCCTGTTCGTAATTTCTTACGATTCAAATCGCTAGGTCTCCGGAGGAGACGATCCTTTCGACGATCTTCTCGCGTCTATGCGTTCCTCACACGGAGGGGAGCGTCCTCGTGCACTTGGTGTTGCCGGGAGGTGCTCCTAGGGCCCTAGGCTTGGTGCGCCGAGAGAAAAAGAGGAGGGAGAAGGGGCGTCGGCGGTGAGGGTTGGAGTGGAGGAGAAATTGCCGGACCAAACAAAATAAACCAAACCCCACTTAAATTTTCTATTTATATTAAGTGGGTAATTTCACCCAACTCTAATATAAATTTAATTGCCTCCCTTTTCTTTCAGCACGGCCCTGCTGGGTTCACTTGGTTTACTAAAGCTATCTATATGTCATAGGGTTTGCTAGGTCTCGGGTTCAATTCCCGCGTAGGCTATTTTCGTTTTCTATTTATTTTTGCTACTTCCGCTATCCTAAAAATTCCGAAAAAATATCTAAAAATTCCAGAATAATTATAGAATATTTATAATATAGTTTTGAGAATTTTCAGGTGTTACAATCCCCCATACCTTATAAAAAGTTCATCCTCGAACTTAGAATAACTCTGGGTACTTCTGTCTCATGCTGGCCTCTGTCTCCCAAGTTGCCTCTTCTGCTATGTGACTGTGCCAAATAACTTTGACTAATGGTACTTCCTTGTTCCGCAATTTCTTAACTGCTCGGTCTATTATCTGAATAGGCCGACTGTCATAGCTGAGGTCCTCGCGGATCTGTACTGACTGTGGCTCAATCACCTGAGTGGCATCTGGGATATGCTTCTTCAGCATAGAGACATGAAATACATTGTGGACAGCTGACATTTCCTGGGGTAGCTCTAGCTCATATGCTACCTTGCCCACTCTTCTGCTAATAAGGTATGGTCCCACATATCGGGGACTTAGCTTGCCCTTCTTCCCAAAACGCATTACTCCCTTCATGGGAGCTACTCTGAGGAACACTGAATCCCCAACTGAAAACTCTAAAGGTCTGCGCCGTGTATCAGCATAGCTTTTCTATCCTCTGGCGGATCTGCTGTATAGCTGCTCTGGTATCTGCCACTAGGTCTGTCTAAAGTTCTAGTTCTTTCTGTTCACCACTCTCATACCAGCAGATTGGGGATCTACACCTCCACCCATAGAGAGCCTCATAAGGTGCCATATCGATAGTGGCCTGATAGCTGTTGTTGTATGCAAATTCTGCTAGACTCAGACATTTGCACCAACTTCCTTTGAAATCTAGGGCATATGCTCGGAGCATATCTTCGAGTACCTGATTTACCCGCTCCGTCTGTCCATCGGTCTGAGGATGGAAGGCTGTGCTAAACTTCAACTTCGTGCCCAAAGCTGACTGTACACACTCCCAGAAGTGTGATGTGAATCTGCTATCTCTGTCTGATATAATGGTTCGTGGGACTCCATGTAATCTAACGATCTCCTTGAGATACAACTGAGCTAGCTGTTCCATGGAGTAGGATATCCTGATAGCTAAGAAGTGGGCTGATTTAGTCAATCTGTCGACTATTACCCAGATGGTATCAAAACCACTCGTGGTTCTGGGTAATCCCACTATGAAGTCTATAGAAATCTCTTCCCACTTCCATTCCGAAATCTGAATGGGCTGCAAGACTCCTCCTGGTAGCAGATGTTCTGCCTTAACCCTCTGACAGGTTAGGCAGGTGCTGACATATCGAGCGATGTCTCTCTTCATCCCAGGCCACCAAAAATGTTTCTTCAAGTCCTGGTACATTTTGGTGGAGCCTGGATGCATCGCATAGGGAGTCTTGTGAGCCTCATCTAAAATCTTCCTTCTGAGTTCTTCCTGATCTAGAACACATAATCTGTCGCCAAAGTACAACACCCCGGTAACGGACACTCTGAATTCTCCAATTTCTAATTCTGCTAATTTTTGCTTGATTTTCTGAATTTCAGGATCCTGCTCCTGAGCTGTCTAGATGTCACCAAGCAAGGTAGACTCTAATGTCATAGTAGAGAGCTGTCCGACTATGAGTTCGAGACCGAAATCTGTGATCTCTTTCTGTAGGGGTGGTGACATGGCTGCTAGAGATAATAAGGTAGCACTGGACTTTCTGCTAAGTGCATCTGCTACCCTATTTGCTTTTCCTGGGCGGTAGAGGATGTCTATGTCGTAGTCTTTGACCAGCTCTAGCCATCTGCGCTGGCGCATATTCAGATCCTTCTGAGTGAAGCAGTACTTTAGACTCTGATGATCTGTATACACTCTGCACTAAGCTCCATACAAGTAATGTCTCCAAATCTGGAGAGCGAACACTACTGCTGCAAGCTCAAGGTCATGTGTAGGATAGTTCTTCTCATAATCCTTGAGTTGTCTAGAGGCGTAGGAGATTACCTTGCCATCTTGCATCAGTACTGCTCCTAGTCCCAACTTAGAGGCATCACTGTATATATCAAAGCTATCTGCGTTCTCTGGTAGCGTTAGAATAGGTGCACTGGTCAATCTCTTTTTCAGCTCGCTGAAACTGTTCTCATAGTCTACTGTCCACTGATATTTTTTGTTCTTTCTGGTAAGAGCTGTCAGTGGGGAGGCTATCATGGAGAAGTCCTCTATGAATTTTCTGTAATAGCCTGCTAATCCCAGAAAGCTTCTGATCTCGCTAGCGTTCTTGGGTCTCTTCCAATTGCTCACAGCTTCTATCTTACTGGGGTCTACCATGATACCATCCTTTGAGATGATATGGCCCAGGAAGGACACCTGATCTAACCAAAATTCACATTTCGTGAACTTGGCGTACAGCTGATTCTGCTGAAGGGTCTGCAATACTGTTTTCAGGTGCTCTGCGTGTTCTTCCTGAGTTCTGGAATAGATAAGAATGTCATCGATGAACACGATAACGAACTTATCTAAATATTCTCTGAATACCCTGTTCATAAGGTCCATGAAAGTAGCTGGAGCATTTGTCACGCCAAATGGCATGACTACGAACTCGTAATGTCCGTATCTAGTCCTGAATGCTGTCTTGGGTATGTCCCCTTCTTTAACCTTCACCTGATGATAACCTGATCTGAGGTCTATTTTAGAGAACACTGCTGCTCCCTTTAGCTGATCAAATAGGTCATCGATTCTGGGAAGAGGATACCTGTTCTTGATCGTGACTTGGTTCAGTGCCCGGTAATCTATACACAGGCGCATGCTCCCGTCCTTCTTCTTCACAAACAATACAGGTGCTCCCCATGGTGAGTGACTAGGACGGATGAAGCCCTTGTCATGCAGCTCCTGTAATTGCTCAAGAAGTTCTTTCAGTTCTGCTGGGGCCATGCGATAAGGCGCTTTGGAAATAGGATTTGAGCCGGGAATGAGCTCTATCTCAAATTCTATCTCCCTGTCTGGTGCTAATCCTGGTAACTCTTCAGGGAAGACTGCTGGGTAGTCACATACGACTCGGACCTCTGCTAGCTGTTGGTCCTTGTCCTGTCTGGTACTGACTACGTGTGCTAAAAATCCCGTACATCCTGAATCCAATAATTTCTGTGCCTTCATAGCTGAGAGAAAATTCTTGGCTTTTCTCCTGGGTTCTCCGACGAATTCGAACTGTGCTTCTGCTCCAGGTTGGAATATGACTTTCTGCTTACGGCACTCGATGGAGGCACCGTATTTGATCAAGAAGTCCATCCCGAAGATGACATCGTAGTCAGTCATATTAAGCACTATCAGATCGCAAAAGAGCTCTCTGTCTACTATAATGACCGGCACTGCTCTGAGCCAGAGCGTGGACGCCATGATTTCTCCTGACGGTAGCGTTGTCAGAAACAGGGTACTGAGTACCTCTAGGGGTATCGCTAATTTCTCAGCAAATGCCCTGGATATATATGAATGGGTTGCCCCAGTATCGAATAAGACAATTGTACTTTGCTGTAAAATACTAATCTTACCTGTAACAACTGTCGAGGCATTTGCTGCATACTCTCTGGTGAGTGAGTAGATCCTCGCATTGGTCGTAGCTGGAGGGGCTTCTAATCTGCCCTGGCTGATATGTGGACCTTCTAAAGCGGCCTACATCTGATGTAACTGAATTGGCTGGCCTCCATACTGAATCGGCTGTGGCTGAGGAAGACTGATCTTGTTTGGACACTGCTTGGCCATATGCCCTTCCTGTCCGCATTCAAAGAATCCTCGTGTGCCCTTACGACAAACTCCAGGATGGAATTTCCCACAAGTAGCACACTTTGGATAACTGGGCTGCTTGCTGGCTGACCCTCCTTTTGGATAACTCCCTGGTTTGCGCTTGTTGCTGGAGTTCCCTTTCCAGTTGGAGCTGTGGCCCTGTTGTTTCTAAGTGCCTGAACCTCCTTGACCTTTAGATTCTGAGAGGACTTGCTTCTACTGCTTGATGCTATTCTGGTAATGCTCAGTGATTAGAGCACTGCTCACTAGCTCTTCTGTGGTTTGTGGCCTATGAACGCCACCAGCCACATTCATTGCTATTTCCGGCCTCAGCATCTTGAGCATCAACCGGATTCGTTCCCTTTCTGTGCTGACTAGTTCAGGGCATAGACGAGCCAATCTATTGAATTTCTTCACAGCTTCCTCAACTGATAGGTTGTCCTGACGAAACTCTGTGAACTCGTCGTAGTGGCGGTTGGTGACCCGCATGTGAAAGAACTCCTCAAAGAATTCCTTCTCAAAGTCAGCCCATGTCATCTGGTTCACTGGGCGCTTCGCTCTGATTCTCTCCCACCACATGCGTGCATCTCCTGTCAGATAGAAGGAGGCGCACTTCACCTTCTCATGTTCTGGCCAATCCAGAAGCTCCATCATACTTTCCAGTGTTTTGAACCATGCCTGAGCATCCCATGGTTCACTGCTGCCTGAGAAATTCTCTGGCTTGACTCTCTGCCACTGGATCAGATAGGCTTCTCTCTGCGCTCCTGCTGCTGGGGCTACTGGTGCCGTAGGCTGGACTGGTGGAACCTCTAAGACCACTGGTGTCGCTAAGTTAGGCTCCGGGGTGACAGTGGGAGTGTTCTGCTGACTAGCCTTTAAGGTGGCTATTTCCTGTTGCTGTTCAGCTAGCTGTTGCTGTAACTGAGCCACTAGTACTGTAAGGTCTGGGGGAGGCACTGAACTGCCTGCCTCATACTGGGGCTCAGTAGCTGGTGCCCTTCTAGCTGGGCATCCTCGTGCCATTCTAGAGACATAGAGGACATACATGACTAACACAAGTATAATAGAGACACTATTGTTATCATGTTAACTACTATCATAAACAAGCATGCTTTAGTTATATCTGAACATGAAAACAAGAAACATAACGAAAGTGAGAGATGTTCTTACTTGGAAGCTGTAGGTACAATGCTGATGTGTGTGTAGGAAGTATGGAACACTGCTCTGATACCACTCTGTAACGACCCGCCTTCTACTGACTAGGCTGTAAGGCCGATCGTTACATTATGCTGTGCTAAATTACTATTGCAGAAATCTGAATTGATTAAAATTTTACTAAACTGATTACTGTAAAATCTGAACTTAATATTCTAGGTGTACCTAGGAGTTGTACACATGCTAGGGAAGATAATCTATGCCTCTCGGATGTCCTGCTAGCTGTAATCAGGCATTCCAATCGATCCATGAATCGATTGGGATGTCGGATCGATCCAGTGATCGATCCAGCTTGATACCGGCATGGAGAAAACCCCGGATCGGTCGGCAGACCGATCAGTGAGCTTCTGTACTCACTGTTTGCATCTGGATCGGTCGGCTGACCGATCCATAACAGACGCTAACTCTCTGTTCATGACTGGATCGGTCAGCTGACCGATCCAGTGGCACAAACCCAATTCTGATCGATCTGTAGATCTATCTGGGTTTCTGATTTTGCACTGGACCTCTGATTTCAGCACTAGTTCTTGCCAAAATCTCATATAAGAATTCTAAAATCGTTTGAAATAAGTTCTAACATCTATTAACTAACATTCTGACATAATTACTAACAATTTAAACAAATCTTCCATGGGTTAACATTCTAAGGTCAAAAAGTGCATAAAGGTACTGATGAAAAGAAAACTTAGTTCTTAATTTGCTAACTCCCTAAGGATCTTCATTCCAGGTTCCTGCCACACACACCATCACTGCATTGACCCTCAGCTTCCTCTGCTAGTCCATCTTTCCTTTACCTTTATCTGCAGTATAAGGAAAAGAAAGTATCTATAAGCTTTCGCTTAATAAGAAACCATCTACCTCACTAAAACATGCATTCGATGCAATATGCTTTTAAAAGAACGCTATTTAAAAACATGCACTGAATTTGTTAAAGCATGGCATACTGAAGTTACATGGCATAATTACTAAAACATGGTATAAATACTGAAACATGGCATGCATAATAAAAATCTAAGCATGGAGCTATCTCATGGTATCAACTAGGAGAACTAAACCGAAACTGAGACTAAAACTTAGCTAACACTATATTCACATAACTAGATTAAGAGTTTGAAAGCTATTATCATAATAAGTGAAAATAGTAATCATGCTGCTGTTTGGGCCCGACTACTGTACTTGCTGTGCGCGCATCCCTAACTAGACCCAGGGTTGCAAATTCCGAATCTAGTAGGGTTTACTAGGTTAGCTAAACCTAGGGACGACTGTGGGAGCCCAACCCAATGGATATCTAATCCAGTAAAGTGCCACTGAAAGTAAAATACTGAACGTGAACTAATAAATTCTTGTCTTGCTTTTACTAGGTTGTCTAAACCTAGAACTATGTTATCTAAACCTAGAGGCAATTGTGGGAGCCTACCCATTGGACATCTAGTCCTGTAAAAGCTGGAGCAAGACTAAATAAACTTTAAAATGCTGCTACTGCATTAATCTAAGCTACTAAAATGCCTAAGTTGCATTTTTCTGTGCCAAACAACTAAAACGAACACTTGGTATGCGCTAATTCGCATCCTTTGTGTTGGTAGTCTACATATTACTAAACTAATACATGGAATTCACACGAAGCTACTTATACTGCAGGTGAGGGGTTTCTTACCTCCTGTTCGTAATTTCTTACGATTCAAATCGCTTGGTCTCCGGAGGAGACGATCATTTCGACGATCTTCTCGCGTCTATGCGTTCCTCTCGCGGAGGGGAGCATCCTCGTGCACTTGGTGTTGCTGGGAGGTGCTCCTAGGGCCCTAGGCTTGGTACGCCGAGAGAAAAAGAGGAGGGAGAAGGGGCGTCGGTGGTGAGGGTTGGAGTGGAGGAGAAATTGCCGAACCAAACAAAATAAACCAAACCCCACTTAAATTTTCTATTTATATTAAGTGGGTAATTTCACCCAACTCTAATATAAATTTAATTGCCTCCCTTTTCTTTCAGCACGGCCCTGCTGGGTTCACTTGGTTTACTAAAGCTATCTATAAGTCATAGGGTTCGCTAGGTCTCTGGTTCAATTCCCGCGTAGGCTATTTTCATTTTCTATTTATTTTTACTACTTCCGCTATCCTAAAAATTCTAGAAAAATATCTAAAAATTCCAGAATAATTATAGAATATTTCTAATATAGTTTTGAGAATTTTCGGGCATTACAATGATCATCAGAGGAATCAAAAGAGGAAGAATAAGCTCAATCCTTCCTCCTATCACAACCGGCAATAGAACAAGCGGCTAAGACCGAATATGAAATCAAGTTTGAGTCAAAATTTGAATCAAAGTTTGAGATAAACCATAGATCTAAATATACTTTTCTAACAAGCCCAATAATGAGGTAGTCTCTCCCTTAGTTAATAAGTTATATACTATCATTTGTAATTTGTTTGAAATTAGCCAAATCCAATATCTAGGTCAAGTCACTCTAAAAGAAGGTAGAAGTCCTTAAGGATAAGACTGTTGGTGTAACGACCCAATTTTCCTCATTAGGAGTCCTAAAAGTGCTTTAAAAATCTAGAAATGCTTTAGAAAAATTCTAGAGATTTTTAGAAATTTTTAGAGTATTTTTATGGAATTTTTGGAGGTCGTTTGGTATTTTTACCAAAAGAAAGAAGTTGTGACAAAAAAATGTCCAAGCCGAGGCTCGAACCGGCAACCCCTGACCGAGCAAAACCCAGCTAACCAACTGGGATAGCAGTTGTTACTTGAATAAATAAAGGAATAGATTTATTTAAGTAATATAAATTAATAACAAAGAAATAAATTGGAGAAAAACGGGTGCGGCTGAGAATCGAAGCCCAGACCCGCGGTTTCGAGCAAAACCCAACGGACCAACTGTTCCGCGATTATTTCGTGAACAGATAAGAACTTGTAATATAGTTAAGTTATAAAAGAGAGATAAGTTATGAGAGGAAGGGGAGGTATTATTTTCCCGTGCCCTAAACTTCTCCTCCCCTCTTTCTCACGCGGCGTCGACCTCTTCTCGGCGAAAACGTAGCAGCAGCTAGGGTATGCTTCCGGCGGCCGACGAGGGGATTCTCCGGAGGTTCTTCATCAGTACCAGGTTTCCTCGTCAAGGCGGAGCCGTGAGCACAAGAAGAGACCGAGAGCTCGACTTCTCCTGAAACCCTAAGGCCTTTGCTTCGGTTGTAAGTCCAAGAACGCCATGGTAAGTGCTTCCTCACCTGCGGTAGAGTAGCTCCGGATTCTTGTTTTGTCTTCTTTTCGGGTTTTGCTGTGGAGATTTTTGGTTTTAGGGCTTGTTTCCATGAGATTCAAAGAAAGAACAAGAAAGAGGAACTTAGAATAATTTAGTTTCGGATCTTTGCATTCTTGAATTCGAAGCATGTTGTACAAATTTTCTATTTGTGTTTGCTGCCGTGGGATTCAAAGGATCCAAGCTTGAATTGAGATTCTTTTGGATTTTCCGAATAAGCTGTAAAGATTAATGAGTTTGAAGTTGCTACCGTGAGTTTTATAAGGAATAGGAGAAGAGATTTAAATGAATTGATCATGCAGTTAGGCTCCCCAGCTTTTATGATCTGTTTTTCATGTTTAGATTGCTTTGTTTGTTGCTAGCTCAAAGAATACTGTCGGCTCCCATTAAGTCTCTCGAATTTCGGTTAAATTTGAAGTTGCTGCCATGAAGTTGATACAGAATTGTTAGGTTTAGAATTTAACAAATAGTCTAGTGACGAATGGCTGGTATTGTAGTTTTCCTTCCTTGCCGTAGATTGAAGTAGAGGCACTTTTCTGTTTTCTTTTCTTCCATTTTTGCCGTGGATTGAAGCAGAGGCACTTTTCTATGTTTTTCCATTATAGCCATGGCACACATCAAGATGATTATCCATGTTTTAGTTCCTTTCAGTAGCAGTGCAGGAACTTAGATTTCCTTAAGCATTTGATTCCTTTAATTCTAGTTTCTTTGCTATTAAATGTGCACGAGCAGATTTCTAGATTTATTTGCTATTGGGACAACATGAACAACCTGTAGAAGCAATACAGATTTTTGAATTCTTTAAGCATGACCTAGGTTTTATTTTAATATGAATTTATCGCTTCTAGTATGCATAGCTTTAAGTCCATCGTATTCCTATACATGATTTACCTTAAGCTCTAACTATTTATACCTAAGTTTAGTTCTAAGTTCATGTTGTTATTTGAATCTGATGTAGCCTGTTTGAAGAAGTTAGATTTGCTTTCTTTTGATTTGTTTCTGATGTAGCATGCTTATAGAAGTCAGATTTTCTTTGCTTTGATTTAATTCTACTATAGCATGACTAAAGACTTCAGATTTGTTTTCTTTTGTTTTAATCTGTTGTAGCATGTTTGAAGAGGCTAGTATTTTACTTGAACAAGTATAAGAAAGATAAAGAAAAGAAAGAAAAAGGCCAAGGCCTTAAGTAGATCCCAAAGTCAAGAGTTTAGGGATTTTGGCACACAAGGTGCTAAAGAAAATGCCGAGGCATTATATAGAAGTATTAAAAGATAACAAATATTTTACTTTTATCAGTGGCACTGTGTTGGACTCTCTGTCCTTGGGTTGGGCTCCCATAGTCGTCCCTAGGTTTAGATAACCTAGTAGTAACGGCTCGGCCGACGGTCGACGACCATAGGGTCGCCAAATGGGCCGCCGAATGGGTCGGGTCGTTACAAAAGTAAAAGCACAGTTGCCGGGCCCAAGAAGAAGTTGATTATTATTTTGAAGTATTATAAGTATAAGTTTCTGAAAGTTTTACATAAGTATAAAGTATTTAAAGAATAAGTCTTTAAACAAGTGAAATAAGATTCAGAAGGTGTTTAGAATTCAGTAAGCTTAGTTCTTTATGCTAGCATGATTGTATAGATTTACTTTACATGTTTAGCCTTTCAGTATGTTTCTTTCACTAGTAGATGAGCATGAGTAGATTTCCTTTTGAGCATTCAGTTTTAGATTTCAGTATATCCTCATGCATATCGAGATTTTGTGAGTTAGATAGCGCTTACTAAGCAAATTTTGCTTATAGACTACACTTCCTCTTACTGCAGATACAGGAAAGGAAAAGATATAGAAAGGAAGGCGACAAGGAGGTGTTCGAAGGATGTGTGATGCCAGGACTATGGAAGCCTTGGGACTAGGAAAGAAGTTTTAGTTTAGTTTTTATTGTCTTTTGCTATGTTAGGAGTATTTGAGATAGTATTTGTTATTTTGATATGATTAGGACGTAGTAGAAGAATTGTAATCTTGTGTGATGATTTCTTGTGTTGTTTTCTTTATTTTGGATTTATTATACTGCGTGGTTGATTGATATGTGTTCCATCCGCTTGTGGTTGAGTATATATATTGCATGTATTGTTGAATAAGGTCACCGGTACAGGGGAGACTCTGTCGAAATTTTTCGGTAGGGTTTCCATGTGATTTTTAATCATACCGGTTAAGTAGAGTTAGTAGTTAAGTAACGGTCATCCTTAGAGAGTAGTAGTAGTAAGAAGGGTGGTCGTTACAGTAGGTGCAGCAGAGACCGGCAAGAGCGGGGTGAATTGTTGTAAACAAAAATAAAAACACCCTTCCTCGGATTTCAACTCAGAACAAATGCAGTAGTAAAATAATTGAGGCAGAAAATAAAAGCAGAGACAGAATTTTAACCTAGTAACAACCAAGAGGGTTGTTAATCCAGGGCAGTGAAAAGCGCACTAAGAAAATTCTCCTTTGTTGAAGGCGGAGAAGCCTTTTACACTCTAATGGCTCAGAACTACTGCTAGGAAATGCTTACAGAGTTGAATGTAGAAGTTGTTGTGAATTCCTAGCTCCAAGGGCCTTTAAATAGCCTCTAGAAATCTTATCTCGAGGGTCCAAGGCGCCTCCAAGAGGTGAGCGGATAAAACTTTATCCGTAGCTTGAAATGGTCACTTTGACCTGTTGAAGGCGCCTTCAACAAGGTTGAAGGCGCCTTCAAGCTGGAGGCACCTCCAAGCCTGATGGAGGCGCCTCCAAGCTGGCAGCTCCAATTCCAGCTTGCTTTCTTCAGCTTCCGACGCTCCGTTCTTTTGGGTGATTGCGGTCAACCGGAATAGGGCGCACCCGAACCCAATTCTCGGCCTTCTCCTCGAGCAGCCTTCCATCCCAGCTTAACGTCTCTCGAACGCCGCGCACGCTCTTCACGCCCACCGGAGTACTCTTCCGCAGCTCTCTCGTCCTTCGGACGCACCGAGCCCGTCAGCTCCCTTCCCGTGCCGTCCTTCTCCCTAGCTGCGTCTTCCGCTCGACTTCCTGTGCTCCTAAGCTCATGCACACTCAGACACAGGGATCAAACACAGCAGGACCTAACCAACTTGGTTGATCAAATCAAAACTACCACGGGGTCCAACAATCTCCCCCTTTTTGATGTGCATCAACCCATGTTCAAGTTAGGGTCTACAAATAGACATAAATAGTAATTTTAAAGGAAATTACTAAACTAAAATATAAAGCATAAATTTGCAGTAATTAAAATTGCAACACATTTTCAAAAAATAGGTAAAATTTTCATTTTCCTAACTCCCCCTAAACTTGTACCTTTCTCTCCCCCTATGATCACAGTAAAAATGGGGTACCAATAAGAGAATATTAATCAAATTAATAAGGTAAAAAAAATTTCTAAGTTAAATTGAACTTTTAGAAAAATTTTCTAAGTAAAAATGAATTTTTAGAAATTAAAAAAATTCTAAGATAAACTGAATTTTCCAAAAAAAAATTCTAAGTCAATTAATTAAAAAAAATCCTTAGTAAACTAAATTTTTTAATGTTTCAACAAAATTTCTAGGGTAAATGAAGTTATTTAGAATTTCTCTAGGAAAAAATTTCTAACAAAAAAAATTTCTAAGTTAGAATTTTCAAGAAAAATTTCTAAGAGAAAAAATGTTTGATAAACTTTCAAAGCATTATTTAATTTTTGTTTTTAATGCTTTTTCAGAAAGTTAATTAAACATTTTCTTTCAATATTTTAGCTTCCAGGTCGTGGCGAGGAACTAGGCCTTCTTGGCTATTGGAGCAACAACCACTTCCATAGACAAAACTTCCATAAAGAATTTCAATGTTTAATTTTCTCATTGTAAAACTTTTAACTTAAAAGTGATTAATTTAGCACAGATTTTGGAATCCAATAAAGGTTCCTTCCTACTGGATTAATCAGATATTTAGGGGGTACATAAATTTTGGACACTTTTCTAAATTGACCCTGATGGTTTCTAATGTACCAGTTCAATTTCCCATAAATTCTTAATTTTGAGTTTGGAAATTGGTTTAAGCATGCAGCAGATTTCAGTTTTTCAATTTATAATTTTAAACTTACATTTTTTGATTTCAAATTTTCATTTTCTTTTTCTAATTTATCTAATTCTTTAGAAAGAGCTTTAATAAATTTAAAAGATTGATTCGGGGTTAGATTGTGTACCTTACTTACCTGTTCTGGTGACGCTCCCCCTTCACTGCTGCTTTCCTCTTCTGATGAATCTCCCCCTTCATCCATGCTCATTTCTGAGCTTGAGTCTTCTTCCGGTTGATGGTTCACCATTAGCGCTAACCCCGAGAATTCTTCGATGTCCGACTCAGAGGATGACGAATCTGACCAAGTAGCCTTCAGGTTCTTGTGCTTGGAGGGTTTTGGTTTCTTGTATTTTGACTTTTCTTTTTCTTTCTCCTTTCTCTTTAGCTTTGGGCAGTCATCTTTGATGTGCCCCTCTTCATTGCAATTGTTTTAACGAACCGTCCTCTTCTTTCGATGATGCCTCTGCGATTTAAATTTGTTAGTACTAAAAAACTTATTGAAGCGTCTTACCAGTAGTGCCACTTCGGATTCGTCGACTGAGGCTTTGGAGTCAGAACTGTTCATTTTTGCCTTTAAGGCAATATTCTGACTAGTCTTCTCTACTCCATTGGGCTCTAAAACTCGAGATTCGTGAAGTTCAAAAGTGGAAAACAATTGTTCTAAAGTACTTACCTCGAGGTCCTTAGAGATGTAGTACGCATCTACTAAGGAGGCCCACTCTGGAGTTCTCGGGAAGGCATTGAGCGCGTATCGGATAGAATCCCGGTTGGTTACCTCTTCTCTAAGGTTCGTTAGTTGCGTTATCAGCTCCTTGATTATCACTTGGAGTTGCGCTACCTTCTCGCCTTGGTTCATCCGGAGGTTCGTCAACTGGTTCTGGAGGATGTCGCGCCTCGCTAGCTTCACTTCGGAGGTACCTTCGTGAAGTTCCAGGAATTTTTCCCAGAGATCTTTCGCGGAGTCATAGATTCCGATCCGATTTACCTCCTAAGGCGGCAAAACGCTGATTAGGTGGAACTCTGCCTTTCCGTTAGCGACGAAATCTGCTTGCTCCTTTTTCGTCCACGTATTTTCCTCCTTATCTTTCGGAACTGCATAGCCATATTTCATTATTAAAAGAATGTCAAATTCGGTTTTAAAAAATACCTCCATTTTGTGCTTCCATGTGGCGAAGTCTCCGTCGAACTTCGGGGGATGAATGTTCGCTCTGGCCATCTTCTTGATCATAGTGCTTTAGTTGGCGGTTAGTCCTTCTAAGGCGATCAGGCTCTGATACCAATTGTAGGTGCAGCGGAGACCGGCAAGAGGGGGGTGAATTGCTGTAAACAAAAATAAAAACGCCCTTCCTCTGATTTCAACTCAGAACAAATGCAGTAGTAAAATAATAGAGGCAGAAAATAAAAGCAGAAATAGAATTTTAACCTGGTTACAACCAAGAGGGGTGTTAATCCAGGGCAGTGAAAAGCGCACTAAGAAAATTCTCCTTTGCTGAAGGCGGAGAAGCCTTTTACACTCTAATGGCTCAAAACTACTGCTAGGAAATGCTTACAGAGTTAAATGTAGAAGTTGTTATGAATTCCTAGCTCCAAGGGCCTTTAAATTGTAACACCCACGAAATTATAAGATAAGTATATAGGTATCATTTTTTCTTTAAAGCATAGAAATAAAAAGAATAAGAGAAAAGGGAAAATAGAAACCAAAATAGAATAAGAAGAGGTGAGGTCAAGGATTGAACCTTGAACCTCCCACAAATAATAGAGATAAATTGATGCATGATAACCACTAGAATAATGAATAATATATGGATAGAAAAGAATGAAATTTTAGTTAAAGGTGAGAAGAAAATAAAAGAAAACTAAGCAAAAGAGCAAGAGAAAACCAAGTTGCTTACTTCCTCTTCCTCTTGGTTAAGAGAAGAAGCAAGCAAAAGATAAATTGCCTACTTCCCTCCCTCTCTCTATTTTCGTGGGAATTAAAGGAATGAGGGAAAAGAGGAGTTGAGGGAATGAATGAAGACATGTTCATTTACAAAGGAATAAATTGATTGAGAGAAGAAAAAAAAACAAGAGATTAAATTCCTTTTTCTTCCTCCTTCCTTCTCCTTCTTCATTCTTCACCGAAACCAAGAGCCCCTTCCCTCTCCTTATTCCAAAAGCTAAGCTAAGTTCCTCTCCAAGAAAACTAAATTTTGAGAAGAAGCCTTCAAGTTCTATCCCTTCCAAGCAAAAGAAGCAAAAGGAGGTACAAGAAGAAGAAGCTTTCTCCTTCCTTGGCACTTAGGATACCTTTTTCCTTAAGAAAAACCACAAGCAAAAGGATGTAAGTTTCCCTCACCTGTGGTACAATAGCTTGTGTATTTTCTATGAGATTTGGTTGCCTAAAAACCTAGGATACCTTCATGAAATTTTCGGCCAAGACAAGACCAAAAAGAAGGATCTAGGAAATGTTAAGACCTATATTTTGACATACTCAATATGCTTCTTGTAACATGTATCTTATGGTAGGGATTTATCTAATGTTCATATGCTAGAATGGTTGGTTAGAACTTAGGGTCATACCCTAGACTCTCGGCCAAACATGAATAAAGGAAATAGGTAAGTTAAGACTCAAACCAAGCATGCTCCTTTTTGTTTTATGATATGTGCCTCATGATGAGAAAGTTATTAACATGATATGCTCATATGATGATTAAACTTTATTCCATGCTCATAAGTATTCAGCCATGATAGGATTAAGGGCCTAGAAAATTGTTAAACCTAAACTAATCATGCCATGATCCTTCTTAAGACAAGTTATGAAATTAATATGACATGCTCATGTTGTAGTGTGGTTAGAACTTGTTTTCATGCCCCATGAAATTTTGGCCACAACAAGTTTAAGGGCCTAGGAAACTTAGAACTCAACCTAATTATGCTCATGATGCTCCTTGTAATAATTGCTATGATATTGGTTTAGGGTTCCTATGTTTTTATGATACTTGAAACCTACTTCCAAGCCTTAAAGGTTTCGGCCACAACAAGTTTAAGGGCCTAGGAAACTTGGAACCTAACCTAATTATGCTCATGATGTTCCTTGTAATAATTGCTATGAAATTTGTTTAGGGTTTCCATGTTTTTATGACACTTGAAACCTAGTTCCAAGCCTTAAAGGTTTCGGCCACAACATGTTTAAGGGCCTAGGAAACTTGGAACCTAACCTAACTATGCTCATGATGTTCCTTGTAATATTTGCTATGAAATTAGTTTAGGTTTCACATGCTTGAATGTTGTTTTTAACCCAATGTAATGATTGATAAGATTCGGCCATGATAAGATTTATAAGCTTAGGAAACCTAGAACCTAACCTAAAACATGCTCATGATGTTTCCTTATGGTATATGATATGATATTGGTTTAGGGTTCACATGCTTGTATGTTGATTTCTAACCTAAGTCACATCTATATGTTTCGGCTATTACATGACATTAGGGTTAGAAATCTAAATATGATTTCCCATGTATCTCACATGCAATGTTTTATAATGTGGTAAGAGCTTGTTATGCTTCTATGTTTAATTATGTATACTTATGATCTATGTATGTTGGTAACCCTTATGCTGTGTTGTGTGCCCAAGATATGCATGCTATTTATGTTGACTTGTGTGCCCAATTTATGCATGATATTATGATGAGCTGTGTGCCCAAATTATGCATTCTATTTATGATGAGCTATGTGCCCAAACTATGCATGTATTTATGATGTGCTGTGTGCCCAAATTATACATGCTATTATAATGAGCTGTGTGCCCAAATTCTATATGGTATGATATGATAAGAAATATGATGTGCATGAAATAATAAGAACCATGATATGTATGACATGCTACTTTACTTTATATGGCTTGTACCAAGAGTGGGCTCCATAAGCGCCCCGGGGTCGATGGACTAAGAAACGGGCCTCGTTAGGGATGGGCTCCTAAGTGCCCCTAGGTCGATGGACTAAGTAACGGGCCTAGTATGTATGCCTTGTAGGGTTCAAGACTTGCTACCTTGGACCTACATAGGACGCGCGCATTTATGTACGTGGTGCAAGGCGGGGCCCTAATCATGTTATGATTATGTTTAAGTATGTATGTAATAAGTTTTCAAAAGACATGTTGCATATATTTTTCATGATACATGTTTTTGAAAGTCATCTCGCATAACACCTTATGATTATGTTACGATATGCCATGATGCTTATGTTTATGATATGTTATGCTAGGATGCACTTTATGATTATGTTATGATATGCCATGATACATATGTTTATGTTATCCTAGGATGCACTTTATGATTATATCACGATATGCCATGATGCTTATGATTATGTTATGTTATGCTAGGATGCACATTATGATTTACCATGATATGCCATGATGCTTATGACTATATTATGTTAAGCTAGGATGCATGTTATGATATGCCATGATACCTTACGATTATGTTACGATATGATGCTTCTATACATGATATGATTAGTTGTCTTTATGTTTTATGCCTTGGAGATTAAGTTATGCTATACGGTTTTTGTGAGTAGGAAAGGATCTTACTGAGCCTTGTGTGCTCACAGCTTACTTTCCTTGTACCACAGATAAGGGCAAAGAATGGATGTACTAAGGGAGCAGCAGGAGGGGGGGGCAAGAAGGGCGTGTGTAGTAGTGACTCGGCTAAAGAGAAAGACCTGCTTCTAGTTACACTACAAGAAAAAATCCTAACAACAACGGTTTTTCACCGTTGTCGTAGCCTCTTTCGGACTGTTGTTAAAGGCCGTGTTGTTAAAAGGGGTGCCCAAAGACAACAATTTTTAACCGTTGTCTTTGAAGGCAAAGACAACAGTTTTACAACGGTGAAAAACCGTTGTCTTTTCCTTCAAAGACAACAGTTTTTCACCGTTGTCTTTGAGTGTCTACCTTTAATAATAGGGTCTTCAACAACAGTTTTAAACTATCTATGACAACGGTGAAAAACCGTTGTCTTTTTTAGATAAAAAATAAAAAAAAATTAATACACAATTTTTCAATATTATAAATCATTCAAAATACTAAATTTCAAAATAAAATTTAATATACAATTTACTAACATTCAAAAATAATATCTATAACATTCTGAAGAAATTTCATAAGCAACCAACAAAATTTCATAAGTAACCAATAAAATGATAACACTATTAAAACAAAGGTAGAACAATATAACACGAGATTTTCTACTTAGATGTCGGTGAAGAGGAGGGATTGCAGCTCCTAGTGCTCCTTAATTTGTTAAAGTCTCTCCATTTTTTTAGCTTGTCGGCATTCTTCCCAATACTCTCGAGGACGCCTATTCAAATAAAGATATATATTACAAATTAGAAATAGACACCTATTCGGATAATTCAAGTATCCGATAATAGACATGAAATATGAAATAGGAGAAAAAATAAGATTCAAAATATAAACCAATTCAGTATGCTTACACAACTTCTAGAAAAATAAAAGAACTAACAGATTCAAGATAACAAACATTTGAGCAGACTGAATTCTTAAAAGAATTATTACAGATGAGATAATCATCCAATGACAAACTATATATGCATGTCAACAATTTGCAAGGGAAAGTAGGAAACTCACTTGTTCGTAGTCTGGATTTTTGATCCAATCTAACCTAGAGCATGGAAAATAAAAACATATCAAGTAAACATCTAGTGAAACAAAAACTAGAGCTTGTAACAAAACCTAAACTAATTGCATTCAAATAAAGAACAAATATCATTGGAACATAATTCACTAAACTAACAAGCATTACATGGAATTAAACTAAAGAAATTGTATCAACTAAAACCTATATAAAGGAAAGCTAGCCTAGCCTAAATTACATTAGCAGAAAATGAAAGGCAAATGACATGCTGCTTTGGTACTCGATCAAGGAATTTCAATGATGGATGAGGAACAGGAGTAGATATGTGATCGTGTTGTGTGCGCTAAGAAAGTGTGTAATAAGAAACATCATGGTTAAAGTGTAAAGCAGATATGAAAAGAAAAAGGCAAATAAAGAATATTCCAAACCCCACAAAAAAAATTATAACTCATCGCAATTGCCCAATTATAACTCATTCCGGTTTCATTACTGCATTTTGTTCTTCCTTCAAAAGATATCACAAGACCAACACCTCATTATTTTAGCCAGGTTCACATGAAAGTACAAGTGAGAAAACAACTGATCCAACAAATGTCACGGGAAAAACACCAACCTCCAATGAAGTCCCTTGGAGCTTTCTGATTACCACAATCAACAACTTTTTATATATGTAACCAACTTGAGCATACCAAACCATAGTGAAAGTAGAGACACATAACAATCTCATGGTATCATTAATGCAAAATGTAATAAACCAATGAAATTTTTTTTTTAATGAACAACGGTAGATTTAGTGATGATCCATTTGAAAGTAATAAATACTTTTGTAGAAGAATAGATTAACTAGGAAAAGATACGATGATAGATGATGAGAGTTCAAAGTCAGATTGAACACTGATCTTGGTGATTCTACTCTTTAGTGCAGAGAAAAAGGGAAGCAAGCATTCTAAAGAAATTGAATTAATGAAACAATCTTTAGAAAACAAAAAGGGGAGATTTCAAGCAGTCAGGATGGCATCGTGAAGGCAAAGCCCTAATTGTTTGTCAGAAATGTTAGGTTACGGCTCACCGGCGACGTCCATGCCGTCGTAGACGCTGCGATGGATGGTTCCGAATGTGCCCCTGGCGATGACCCCTTTGATGACGAGCTTGGACGGTTCCGAATGTGCCCCCGCCGCCTTCTTCTTCCTTTGCCCGTCTGAACCCTAGAAAGACAGAGAAGTCTGAGAAACGCCTGGAGGTGAAGAACACACCAAAGATCCAACTTCGATGGGATGAAGATCGAAGCTCGCCCTGCCGCCGCTTGCTGTGGAACCCTAGCCCTTGCAACTCGCGTTGGCGAGAGCAACACGGTAGCCACGGAAGGGGGAAAAATGCCGGAGAACCCCTCCAATGAGTTGAGCACGATCTGAGATGTCTTTACCGTCGCTCGCAGCCGCCGACACTCGTCGTCGTTCATCACCGTTGGAGAAATCACGGAAGAGAGAAAGGGGCATCGGGGGAGAAAGGAAAACGCGAGGATGAGTAAAGCCCGAGCCAACTATTGTGCTTCCGCGTGAGAGAAGATAAAGGAAGGTTTTCTCTTTCATCTGGGGCGCCCATCTGTGAGGAGAGGAGATGTGGGGTCAGATTTAATCATGAGAAGGATGGGTGGCTTGATCTCATTCTTGATGAAGTAAAGGTCCAGATTATTTCAGATCTGGATCAACGGTCCAGATTATTTTAGATATTGATCAACGGTCCAGATTATAGGTAGGTGCCGAGTGAAACCAAGGGTTTTATTACTTCTTACTTGATCCAACGGTTCATAACATCCCAGATTGAGATGATAACTTGACAATAGACAATGCTTTTTAAAAATCATTGTCATAGACACTAAAAAATTGATAATAGACAACGTTTTTCAAAAAACGTTGTCTTTGACCCACAAAAATCAATAATAGACAACGATTTTTAAGAAAATGTTGTCTATTAGTTAGAAAATAAAGAGATAAATAATGCTTTTCACTAAAAGCGTTGTTAAACAAATAAAGTCAACACTTTTTAAAAAAAGCGTTGTCTTTTAAGTGTTGTAAAATCTCAATTTTCTTGTAGATATCTCAAATTTCTTATCAATGCACCGACACTTTACAAGCAAAGCAGCGAGAGCAACAAGGAGCGTCTTTCATAGAGGAGTCGCGAAGGAGGAGTTGGAGCTAGGTTTTTGTTCGTGGAAGAGTCTCGGAGAAATGGGTTTTAGGTTTTTGTTCGTGAGTTTTTTTTCGTGAAGTTAAAAAAAACTATTATTTTTTTGGGATTCAACAACATTCAATAGACAACAGTTTAATAAAACTGTTGTATATTATCATGTAAGCAACGCTAAAAGACAACAGTTTTTTAAAACCGTTGTCTTTGACATACATTAGACAACAGTTTTTTAAAAATCGTTGTCTTTGACATACATTAGACAACAGTTTTTTAAAAAACGTTGTCATTTAAAAAAAATTATGGTGAACAACAATGGTTTTCAATAAAATCGTTGTTAAATGGCAAAAAGACAACAGTTTCTCGAAAAACTGTTGTCTATTAGGTGTGGTTAAATCTAAAATTTCTTGTAGTGTTAATAAGAATTATGTTTATGTCGTTCTTTTATGACTCCATGACATTTCATCATGCTCTTTAGTATTATAACTTAAATTTATGTTAAGCATGTTATGTGACTCATATGATAGGTAGTTAGTGATGATGATTTGAAAAGCAAAGAAAAAGTTTAAAAGGAAAAAAAATATATACTATAGATAAGACTTCCGTTATTTTAAGAAGAAAAGATAAGTAACCCCCGTCAGCTTAAGCAGGAAGGGGTGGGGCGTTACATAAATAGCCTCTGGAAATCTGATCTCGAGGGTCCAAGGCGCCTCCAATAGGGGTCCAAGGCGCCTCCAAGAGGTGAGCGGATAAAACTTTTTCCGTAGCTTGAAACGATCACTTTGACCTGTTGAAGGCGCCTTCAAGCTGGAGGCGCCTCCAAGCTGGCAACTCCAATTCCAGCTTGCTTTCTTCAGCTTCCGACGCTCCGTTCTTTTGGGTGATTGCGACCAACCGGAATAGGGCTCACCCGAACCCAATTCCTGGCCATCTCCCCGAGCAGCCTTCCGTCCCGACTTAACGTCCCTCGAACTCCGCGCACGCTCTTCACGCCCACCGGAGTACTCTTCCGCATCTCTCTCATCCTTCGGACGCACCGAGCCCGTCGGCTCCCTTCCCGTGCCGTCCTTCTCGCTAGCTGCGTCTTCCGCTCGACTTCCTATGCTCCTAAGCTCCTGCACACTCAGACACAGGGATCAAACACAGCAGGACCTAAACAACTTGGTTGATTACATCAAAACTACCACGGGGTCCAACAAAGACTACCCTAAGCACTTCAAATGAATAAGTTCAAAATGGAACTTCAACACAAGTCCAACAACTTGAGTAATAAAATTCCTTTGAAAATTGAAGTAGAAGAACTAAAAGGATCATCAAAATGGTTAACTTCGATCTCCAAGTCCCTTAATATATTACTCGAAACACAAAGGATCATATACAATTAATCTTCACACGCTTATAAGCCTAAGAAATGATTCAAAATCATATCTATTATTAGTTAATGAACTGCTAGAAATCAAGTCTATGCATGGGTCCCTAAATCAATCATGAGTATTTAAGTTGGACTAAATCAATATTGAATCCAAAAAAATTATATTTATTACCTAGATAAACGATATCAAAGTTATGATTCAGAGAGAACCAATAGAAAAAATAATTTTATTGTTAGATAAAATTGCATGATTGTTTCATTTCTAACTTTTATTTTGCATCCTTAGTTTATTTTTTACTTAACTTAGCATGGCTAGGTAAGAAAATAGTTAATTTCATACTTAACAACCTAGTGTTAGGATGTGGTGAGATGATAGTATATTAGGGATGCTAAGAATAAGTGTATCCAAGTTGGGTATGGATTATCCTATTTGGTGCATTTAGTTGAGAGAAATTAACTGAAGCTACCATGCCACATCCTAAACTAGTTAGACCTAAATTTTTCAATAAGTAGGTTAAAAATATAATTTCTTAAAAAGGTTTTATTTAAGGAGGTGGTTGTTTCTCCAATATCAAAAAAGGCCATTATGCCTTACGACAACTTGTCAGTCAATTTTTGAAATGTGTATTTAACTAATTAATGGCCAAACCTAAATCTAATACAAGGTCAAATTAGATTTACAATTCAAACTAATTCTCTTCTAGTAAAATAGAAAACCATTTCATCAAACCTATAGGTTAACTCGATTAATAATCTAGAAATGGGTGAAATGGAGACTAAGGTAAAATTGATCAAAACATTATAAATTAAATTCTATTCAAGAACCATTGTAAGTGCAAAAATATAGAATTTTCAAAATTAAGTTAATTTTTTGAAATAAAAAGATTATCGATATAAGCACCTGGAATAGATCCAGGTGCCGAAACCATTTTGAAGTTTCAAATTTTTTAAAATTTAGGCGCCCGTACACTAGTCTTGGAAGCCCACAAAATCCCGCCTAAAAAGCCTACCTAAAACGTCGTCATTTGGGATGAAGGCGCCTCTACATCCTCAAAGTTCCCAGAAATGTTGCCACACAGAAACATGACAAAGATGGTTCAAGCTCATGGAACACCTTTGGGTGCATAGATATGATTTTAGAAGGGGGAACCGAGGTTTCAGCTCTAGGCACCTCCAAAGCTTGTTTCCGAGCTGTTTCATCCCCATTTTTTATTTCGGTCTAGTCTTGCATAGCCTAGGTAATTAGTTCCTATTTTAGTTGTCCAAAAAATGTTTTGGTAACACCCTAAACTCAACTTGTCATTATTATGGTAAAAATAAATCATTTATTTATGTTGGTAGGATTAAGAGAAGAGTCACTGAGCCTGATTCCTCTAGCACCCCTTGTTGGTGCGGGAAGCATCCGACGATCGAACTCAAGTTTTTATAATGGCAAAGGCATTCAAAGTTAAGGTTAATTGTTATCTAACATGTGTGAATGAGTCTTTTCAGGAAAGTCCTAACTATGGTTAGGCAGATGGAAAACCCTAGGGTGCAGTAACCCTAGGTGGAGGAAAACCCTAAGGGGCGGAAACCTTAGGTCTTAGGGGGTGGTAACCCTAGGTTATGGAAAATCCTAAGGGGAGCAACCTTAGGTCCTAGGGGTTGGTAACCCAAGGTGGCAGAAAATCCTAGGGGGTGGTATTCCTAGGTCCTAGGGGGCGGTAACCCTAGGCGGAAAGTCCAGTCGGTCTGAAGGACCAGACTGGCATCAGGTATGTTCTCTTGAGTGAAGTAGGAGAGGACGCGTTCCCCGGAAGAGGGAACAGTAGGCGTCGGTTCGACCTAGTATTTCCGATCAAAAATCCGAAGTCAGAACCAAACAGTCCAGAGGCTGTCAAAATATTTTATTATCATGTTTATTATGTGCTAACTTTGTTTTGTAGGATATATGGTTGTTATATGGACTAATATATTTTGCAAGGACAAAAGAGTACATTATTGTAACACCCCACCCTCCTCTATACTAGACTGTGAGGGCGGAGCGCTACTGGACTACTAACTTATCTTAACTAACATTGCACACATGTAATTATCTATACTTAAAACTCTCTAAACACTCAAAACAAGCAATTAACTAGCAGCGGAAGACTAAATGACTCATCTATACATACTACTCAGACTTATGTTCACAACTAAATCTATACATCAATCTAATCATGCTGAAATATATGTATTAATCTAAACATGCATGCAACCATTATACAACTCGGATAATAGGTCTAATGTTCATAACAATTTAAATGATAGAATTCTAAATACATGGCAATCTTAATAAATTCTTATGCTAATCCCAAGGCTTCTATAGTCCAGGCATCACACATCCATCCGCACCTCCTTGTCACCTTCCTTTACTATAGCTTTTCGTTTCCTTTATCTGCAGTAAGAGGAAAATGCAACTATAAGCAAAATTTCTAGTAAGCGCTATCTAACTCACAAAACTCGAATATGCATGTGAATACAATAAATCTAAAACTAAATGCTTTAAAGGAAATACTACACATGCTCATCTAATAGCAAAAGAAACAAGACATGCTGAAATGATAAACATGTAAAGCTTGTTCAAAACTTATACTTTTATACTTCAGAATAATAAGTTTAACTGAACTGATACATAAGCCGAGCTAAACTGATGCTAGGCTAATGCTGAATCTGAACTGTATTCACGTAACACCCCAAATTTCCTCAATTAGAGTCATAAAAGTAATATAAAAATATTTAAAAATGCTATAGAAATATTCTAGGGATTTTTAGAAATTTTTAGAGTATTTTTATGTATTTTTGGAGGTCGTTTGGTATTTTTACTAAATGAAAGAAGTTTCGACAAAAAATGTCCAAGCCGAGATTCGAACCTGAGACCTCCGGCCGAACCAAGCTTTAAGCGGATCTAGTTGACCAAGTGTGCCAGCGAGCATTGCTGATTAAAGAAGGAGAAAAATTTATTTAAGCAGTGGTTAGTTAATAACAGGAAATAATAGGAAGGAAAAGGGTTGTAGCCGAGATTTGAACCCACGAGCCAAGACGTAACCCATGCGCGGCTGACCAAGCGTTCATGCGACCAGTTCTATTTAGAAAAGGATAACAAATTTATTTAAAGAAGTTAACAGAATATTGAGTATTAAAAGGAGAACTTAGGTGTTAATTGTCGTGACCTAATTTCAAAACCTCTCCCCTTTCTTCTTCTCTCTCGCACGGCGTCGGGCTCTTCTCGGGCAGAAACGGAATGAAGCCCTAGCTTCGTCTCCGGCGGCCGGCCGAAGGGGAATTCCACGAGCTCTTCTCGGATTTGAGCTCCTCTCATCAAGAAGGACCCGTGAGCACGAAGAAGAGGCTACGATTTCAAGAGACCCGAACCCTAGAAGCCTTCGTCTCCTTTGGTTTGAATCCAAGAATCGTGGTAAGTGCTTACTCACCTGCAGTAAGATAGTTTCGAGCCTTTGATTTAGAGTTTCTCTTGTTTTGTGAATGTGCCATGAGGAATTTTGGATTTCCAGGAGTTTCGTTTCGTTTTGTTTCCGAATTCTATTATGGAGATTGTTGTTTAGGGCTTGCTGCCGTGGGTTTCAAAGAAAGAACATGAGAGGGATTAGTATGTTGAGCATGTAAGTTTTGGTAAATTGGTTTTCCTTCGCTCCTTGCCGTGGTACTAAACCTGAAGCAGGATTGTTACTTTTTGTTGGGTTCCAGTAGCAAATTCTATACTATTTGCAATTGTACACATTTCTATGTGTTCATTGGGTTCTTCAGGATTTGGATTTCGGGTTTTTACTTCTGTACAGCAGTGGGTGGCTGCATTTCATTTGATTGGGTGTGTAGCAGCTTGCAAGAGATGAGTTTAATAACGCAAATCATTAGAGAAGCGATGTTTAGAGTATTAGTGGTTATAACTTAACTTTAAATGACACAGAATATTGATAGGTTCTGCTGTAGAATAGATAATATGATGTCTTTAAACGGGTCCAGTTTTGGTGTCAAATTACTGAGCATGAACACTCTTGCTGTTGGTTTCCAGTAGCCAATTTCTCTCAAGTTGCAATGGGTATACACTGCTGCATGGTTGGGTGAGCATGTCGTGGGGTATCACAGTTAGTATAGATAGCATTTTTAAGTATCACAGCTTTGTATCGCAGTTTATTTTTAGCATTTCAGATTTTAGATTTCTTTTGCATATCAGTTATAGATCTTTTTGTTGAATTATTAGAGCATGAAATGGTGTAAATTGGAGCATACAGTTTAGTTTCATTGTGTAGCACCTTAGTTTGATTTTTCCTTGCTATTAGTTATACATGAGCAAACCCAATTAGATCTCTAGTAGAGTACATGAGCAGATTTTTCCTTGCTATGCATTATGTTTTTATGTATGCAAATTTGGTTTGGCATGTCATGAGTTTTATGCCTTAGTTTGGGTGCATGTGTTATAAACAGATAGTTTAGTTTTAGTTCTTAAAGTATGCAATTTTACATTTTACTCATTTAGGTTTTCAAGCAAGCATACAAGCATGTGAACTTACTCTAACATCATGTATAAATTTATAAATGGCATCATACAAGTGGTCATGGCCGAAACTTCCCTTAGCATCAACTAACAACATATAGCATGTGAATTTTTAGCTTTCTACGTTTCATATTCCATGGAGAGTGACATGAGCATGTTCAATGTAAGTTCTAGGGTTTCTAAGGCATGTATCCCTTCATGGCCGAGACTTTAAGGTGTCCATTTGAATCATAGTTAAATATATAAGCATGTGAACACAATCAACATGTTATCTCAATTTCATAAGAAGCATCTTTAACACATGAGGTCTAAATTTTAAGGTTTCTAGGTCTTTAAACCCTACATGGCCGAACCTCATCAAGCATGGAATTTGTTCAAATGGCATAAAAGCATAGAAAGTCATAACACATTTCATAACATGTATAAAAGTCAAGCACTATAAGCATACATTTAAATTGTGTCTTAGGTTTCCTAGGTTTTTCCTTTCTTTATCTCATAGCATATGTTTGGCCAAAACCTTCCAAGTCTTTAAACTAGATTTTAGGTGGCCTAAAGTATGGAAAACCTAAACATGTTTTATGGCAAAAACATCAAAGGAACTATACATATAAGTTTGGTTCACAAACAAGCTAGGACCCTTGTGGTCATAATTATCATATATCATGCAACCAATTTTCCTATACTCTAATTAAGCATGGGAGCATCAAACAACTTTCATATCTTATTGTCATGGAGGTTTTGAGCATGTTAAAAAAAATCTGTTTAAGCTATTCTAAACCATCCACCTTACCATGGCCGAAACATTAAAAGTGATGTTCATGAGTTTCTATCAACATACAAGCATGCAACTCTTTAAGAAACTCTATATTCTATCATATAAACATGGTGAGTTTAAATTCAAATTCTTCCTAACCCTAAACCCTTCCTTGGCCGAAACTTGTGAGTGGGGTACTTTTGGTTCCAAGTAACCTTCAAGTATGAAAACAATAATGGATCCTTAACCATTTATTTAGAGGGTTTTGTGCAAGTTAGGTAAACAAATAAATTCCCTATCCCTTATAAAACCTTTTTGGCCGAAACTCTAGGGTTAGGTACATCTCTAATCTAGCATCACATATATATAAAAATATGAGAGAAAACCTTCTTACAAAGCATAGAAAAATTATCATGAATCAAGGCTTATATTAAACATTCCTAGGATCAACAAGTCCTTTCTTTGGCCGAATTTTCACAACTTTGTTTCTAGGTTTTAAAATCCTCATAAAATCCTAAAACACATTAAAACCACTTGTACCACAGGTGAGGGGATACTTACTTCCTTTTCGCTTGTGGTTCTAAAGTGTGGTGATGGAAGAAAGGGTCTCTTCTTCTTGTTCTCCTCCTTTGATTTCCGTTGGTAGCCTTCCTTGTATCCTAGGAGGGACATTGTTTTGGGGGCCGAAAATGGAGGAGAGGGGGTTGAGGCTCTCGGTGGTGGAGAGGAGAGAATGAGAGAAATGAGAGAAAAATAAAATCATTCTCTTTACATGCTCCCTTTTATGTTAAGGGGGAAGAGGCCAGCAAAATTGGTTTTTTCTTTCCTTCTCCCTTAGCCCCTTTTATTTTATTTTATTTATTTATTTGTTCTCATTATTCATGATGAAACAAGGGGGAATGAATCCCCTTAATTGTCCTCTTTAAGTCACGGCAAAGGGAGAGGAAGAGGGAGAGAAAAGAAGGAAGGCAAGTTGTCTTTCTCTTGCTCTTTTCTTGCTTTCTTTTGGCTAGCTTTTACTCTCATCTTTATCATGAGTTTCCCTCCTTTGCTATCAATATATCATTCCTATCCCAACTGGTTATTACCCATTAATCCTATCATTTACATCATGAGAGGTTCAAGGTTCAATCCTTGACCACTCACTATTTTTATTTCTTTTTATTTTTTTTGGTTCAACATTCTACAAATATTTTTCTAAGGAAAATTCATCATTCTCATATTTAATTTAAAAGCTTAGTGGGTGTTGCAGTACCCCGTACCTCATAAAAAGTTCATCCTTGAACTTTAAAATAGCTACATCAGGTGGCACAGGACTTTCGGCTGTGTGCATCGGCCACCTTGTTCTCCTTTCCTGGGTGATAAAGAATCTCGCAGTCGTAATCTTTAATTAGGTTGAGCCATCGGCGTTGCCTCATATTCAGGTCTTTTTGTGTGAAGAAATATTTCAGACTCTGATGGTCGGTATAAATCTTACACTGAGCTCCATATAAATAATGTCTCCATATTTTGTGAGCGAAGACCACGACTGCTAGTTCTAAGTCGTGAATGGGATAATTCTTCTCATGCTCTTTATGTTGTCTAGAAGCGTAGGTAATGACTTTGCCATCTTGCATGAGTACAGCTCCAAGTTCTGAGATGGAAGCATCGCTGTACATATCAAAGCCTCTGTTGGTTTCCAGGAGAGTAAGAATCGGAGCACTGGTCAGTCTCCTTTTTAATTCCGCGAAACTCTTCTCGCAGGCTTCTGTCCATTCATACTTTGTATTTTTCTTGGTGAGGGCTGTCATAGGGGCTATATTTTGGAGAAATTCTCTACAAATTTCCTGTAATAGCCTGCTAGCCCGAGAAAACTCCTGACTTCACTGGCATTCCTTGGTCTGTTCCAATTATTTACAGCTTCGATTTTGCTTGGATCCACCATAACTCCATCTTTGGAGATGACATGACCTAGGAATATTACCCGGTCAAGCCAAAACTCGCATTTGGAGAATTTTGCATATAGTTGTTTCTCTTGAAGGATCTGTAGTACAGTATTCAGGTGTTCAGTATGTTCTTCTGGGGTTCTCGAGTAGATAAGTATATCGTCAATAAAGACGATTACAAATTTATCAAGATATGCCGTAAATACCCGATTCATCAGGTCCATAAATACTGCAGGAGCGTTGGTTACTCCGAAAGGCATAACTATGAACTCATAGTGTCCATATCGGGTTCGAAATGCTATTTTTGTTATATCATCTGGTTTCACCTTCACTTGATGATAACCGGATCGTAGGTCTATCTTTGAGAAAACGGTCGCACCCTTCAGTTGGTCGAATAGGTCATCCATCCGTGGGAGTGGGTACCGGTTCTTGATTGTCACATTATTCAGCGCTCGGTAGTCTATACACATTCGCATAAACCCATCCTTCTTCTTTACGAACAGCACTGGAGCTCCCCATGGAGAGTGACTAGGACGAATAAGTCCCTTGTCGAGTAATTCGGATAACTGTTCCTGAAGCTCCTTTAATTCAGTCGGAGCCATACGATAAGGTGCTTTTGAGATCGGCTGAATACCAGGAATCAATTCGATCTCGAATTCTATCTCTCTGTCAGGGGCCAACCCTGGTAGTTCATCAGGAAATGCTTTTGGATAGTTGCATACTACCCTGACATCTTCTAGCTTCGGGTCTTTGACTTGATTGGTATCAACCACGTGTGCTAGAAACCCCATACATCCTTTATCTAACATCCTTTGTGCTTTAATAGATGACAATAACTTCTCCGTTCCATTCGGTTCCCCGTAAAACTCAAACTCTGGTTCAGTTTCGAGTCGAAAAATCACTTTCCTTTTGCGGCACTCGATTGAAGCGCCGTACTTGCTCAGGAAATCCATACCCAGTATTATGTCATAATCCTGCATATCAAGTACTATCAGATCGCAGTAGAGTTCTCTGTTTGCGATCCGAATGAGTACTGCTTGCAGCATATGGTCCGATGGCATAATCTCCCCGGATGGTAAGGTTGTTAAGAATGTGTCCTCTAGAGTTCGGGGTGGTATATCTAGCTTCTTCATAAAAGATATCGAGACGAACGAGTGTGTTGCCTGAGTATCAAATAATACTACAGCATACTGATTGTAAATAAGTAGCTAACTTGTGACAATAGTAAAGGCATTCGCCACGTCTTCCTTGGTAAGAGAGTAGACTCTGGCGTTCGTCATAATGGGAGGGGCTTCCAATCTTCCTTGGCTGATCGAAGTCCCTTCTATGGCAGTTTGCATCTGATGAAGCTGTGCGGGGGTACTCCTATTCTGGTTATTCTGTGGAGGTACTCCCTGAGACTGAGTAGGGCAATTTCTTGCCAAATGTCCTTCCTTTCCGCAGTTGTAGCACTTTCTGGTGCTTAGGAGACATACTCCAGAATGTATCTTTCCACATGTGGCACACTGAGGGTACTTGGTTTGCTTATTGGCCGGACCACCTTTTGTGTTGTTCCACTGTTTCCTCTTTCCACCTGAGTTTCCTTTCCAGCCGGTTCTGGTATTGTGCGATTTTTGTCCTCCGGTCAGTGCTTGGTTCTTGCCCTCGTTCATTGCTTTCTGGTAGTGCTCGGTAATCAGGGCACTGCTGACTAGCTCCTCTGCAGTCTGCGGTCTATTAACTCCGCCGGCTACGTTCAGAGCTATCTCGGGTCGAAGCATCTTTAACATTAACCGGACCCTTTCTTTTTCAGTTCTGGGCACAGACGTGCTAGGCGGTTGAACTTCTTGACGGCTTCGTTAACTGACAGATCACCTTGCCGGAACTCAGTGAACTCGTCATAGTGCTTGTTGGTCACTTGCATATGGAAGAATTCTTCTAAGAACTCTGTCTCAAAATCCGTCCACTGCATCTGGTTTATTTGTCTTTTCGCCTTTACTCGGTCCCACCACATCCGGGCATCTCCGGTAAGGCAGAACGACGCGCATTTGACCTTCTCGTGTTCAGGCCAGTCCAGTAGTTCCATTATGCTCTCCACGGTCTTGAGCCAGGCTTGCGCATCCCATGGTTCACAGTTTCCCGAGAAGGCTTCCGGCTTAAGCCTTTGCCACTGAATCAGATAGGCCTCTTGTCGGACCATCGGAGTAGGGGCTGCCGGGGGCACTGGCGCGGCTGTAGGTATAACCGGTAATGTATTCTGATTTGCCGATGGGGTAACTGGGTTGCCTTGCGGACCCATTAAGGTAGTGATCAGCTGCTGTTGTTCTGTGATCTGACGCTGGAGGTCTGTGACTACCTGTGTCAGGTCTGGTGGAGTCACTGTCCCCTCGGTTCGGTCATTGCGTGTCCTAACCATGTTTATCTAAATAATGACAAATAGACTAGTGTAAGTGGTTATCGTTTTTAGCCAATCTAACGTACTGTTTTGTTTCTATCTATTTGTTCTGGTATTATTCCTAACCTACTAATATGTAATCCTAATCTAAATTATAACTAAAAGCATAGAATAAAGCATCAAACATAAGCAAGCAAAACATGAAACTAAAGCATAAGCAACATAAGGAAAAATAAAGAATAGAGTGACAAACAATATAACATAAGGAAATAAAGCATAAGCAATATAGCAAAGAAAATAAAGCATAGGCAATATAACAAGGAAGAAAAATAAAGCATAAGGTATATAACATGAAACTAAGCATAAGCATATAACAAGAAAATTAAGCATAAACATTCTTACTTGGAGCGGCAGGTCGGAGGCTTGATGTGTGTGTAGTGAGCTGGCAAAAACCTGGCTCTGATACCAACCTGTAACGCCTGCCCTCTCTGCTAACCCTAAGGGACGGGGCTACGATACTCTATGTACAAATTTTTCTTTTTTTTTTTAAACAGCGGAAGACTTAAAATAATTCTCTTAGTTTAATAAAAACTTTTCTTTTGTTTTCCCTTTCATCAAATCCGAACTACACTATCATGGCCTCAATAACATGATATCAAAATTAGTAGAAACATAACATCAAGTCACACATACGGTACTACAATTCATGATACCAAAGCATAGTTCTTTAAAAGTTTTTTTTTTTAAAGCAGGTTCTTATTTGGTTGCCTAGCCACTGCCACACACATCTCCTTGCCTCTCCTGCTACTCCTCTAGCTCATCCAGCTTTTTCCTTTATCTGTGGTACAAGGACAGTAAACTGTGAGCACTCATGGCTCAGTAAGTTCCTTTCCTACTCACTAAAATCGAAAATAATAGTATAATCAAAGAATGTCTCAACATGGCATCATTTCAACTAGTCATGACATAATGTAACATACTCTTTTAAGCATATCATGCAACATGAAGAAATCATAACTAGTCATGGCATATCATAGCGTAAAGCATAGCATGAAGCATAACATAATCGTATCTAATCATGGCATATCGTCATAAGGAGTCATGGCATATCCCACACATGGACATATCATGGAACATAACATAATCATATCTAACCATGGCATATCATAAATCATCAAAAGGTATATGCAATATGATTTTGAAAAACATGTATCCGAAAAACATGTGTATGTCTCATGATCTTTAAAACCATTTCTTCTTACATATATACTTGAACATAATCTCAACTTAAAGGGGATCCCGGCTATGTACCATTTACATATTGTGCGCAACCTATGTAGGTCCAAGGTAGCAAGTCTTGAATCCTACAAGGCAACATACTAGGCTCGAGTCTTACTCCATCGACCTAGGGGCACTTAGGAGCCCATCCCTAACGAGGCCCGAGTCTTATTCCATCGACCCCGGGGCGCTTATGGAGCCCACCCTTGATACAAGCCATATAAAGTAAAGTACATGTCATACTTATACATATCATACATCATAAAAGCATGCATCACTTAGGCACACATCCTATCATAAAAGTATGCATCACTTAGGCATACATCATGTCATAAAAGTATGCATCACTTAGGCATACATCATATCATAAAGGTATGCATCACTTAGGCATACATCATGTCATAAAGGTATGCATCACTTAGGCATACATCATACCATAAAAGTATGCATCACTTAGGCATAGATCATAAAAACATGCATATCTTAAGCATAAAGCATATCATCAAGCATGCATAATTTAACCACATAGCATATCATGAAAGCATGCATATTTTAAGCACTAAACATAGCATCAAAGCATGCATAATTTAACCACATATCATAACATAAGCATGCATATTTTCAGCTCATATCATATCATCAAAGCATGTAAAATTTACCCACATATCATAACATAAAGCATGCATATTTTGAACTCATAACATATCGTAGAAATTCTCATCTTGTATAGCTCACAAGCATACATGTCTAAGCATAAAAGTGTATTATGTGCTCATCCAATCATAAGGAACAATGTAACATGATTAATTTGGGTACTAAGCTTCCTAATCCTTTGGGTTCTTATCTTGGCCGAAACCCTCTTAGGTGTCAATTCAGGTTTTAAACAACATCCAAGCATGTAGAACCTAATTCATCCACATATCATTTTCATAGGAAGTATTATAAACAAGATTTACTTGGACTCTAAGTTCTCCAAGTCCTTAAACCTCATTTGGCCGAACCTTAACAAGTGTGAAACAAGGTTCTAAATGACATAAAGCATGGAAACCTTAACCATATTTATAGCATTTGTTTCAAGGAATATGGTAAGCATGATTGAGTTAGTTCCTAAATCCTTTAAGCCCTTAAAATTATGTCATGGCTGAAACTTACAAGTACTCATTTAGGTTTTCAAGCAAGCATACAAGCATGTGAACTTACTCTAACAACATGTATAAATTTATAAATGGCATCATACAAGTGGTCATGGCCGAAACTTCCCTTGGCATCAACTAACAACATATAGCATGTGAATTTTTAGCTTTCTACATTTCATATTCCATGAAGAGTGACATGAGCATGTTCAATGTAAGTTCTAGGGTTTCTAAGGCATGTATCCCTTCATGGCCGACACTTTAAGGTGTCCATTTGAATCATAGTTAAATATATAAGCATGTGAACACAATCAACATGTTATCTCAATTTCATAAGAAGAATCTTTAACACATGAGGTCTAAATTTTAAGGTTTCTAGGTCTTTAAACCCTACATGGCCGAACCTCATCAAGCATGGAATTTGTTCAAATGGCATAAAAGCATAGAAAGTCATAACACATTTCATAACATGTATAAAAGTCAAGCACTATAAGCATACATTTAAATTGTGTCTTAGGTTTCCTAGGTTTTTCCTTTCTTTATCTCATAGCATATGTTTGGCCGAAACCTTCCAAGTCTTTAAACTAGGTTTTAGGTGGCCTAAAGTATGGAAAACCTAAACAAGTTTTATGGCAAAAACATCAAAGGAACTATACATATAAGTTTGGTTCACAAACAAGCTAGGACCCTTGTGGTCATAATTATCATATATCATGCAACCAATTTTCCTATACTCTAATTAAGCATGGGAGCATCAAACAACTTTCATATCTTATTGTCATGGAGGTTTTGAGCATGTTAAAAAAAATCTGTTTAAGCTATTCTAAACCATCCACCTTACCATGGCCGAAACATTAAAAGTGATGTTCATGAGTTTCTATCAACATACAAGCATGCAACTCTTTAAGAAACTCTATATTCTATCATATAAACATGGTGAGTTTAAATTCAAAGTCTTCCTAACCCTAAACCCTTTTTTGGCCAAAACTTGTGAGTGGGGTACTTTTGGTTCCAAGTAACCTTCAAGTATGAAAACAATAATGGATCCTTAACCATTTATTTAGAGGGTTTTGTGCAAGTTAGGTAAACAAATAAATTCCCTAGCCCTTATAAAACTAGGTACATCTCTAATCCAGCATCACATATATATAAAAATATGAGAGAAAACCTTCTTACAAAGCATAGAAAAATTATCATGAATCAAGGCTTATATTAAACATTCCTAGGATCAACAAGTCCTTTCTTTGGCCGAATTTTCACAACTTTGTTTCTAGGTTTTAAAATCCTCATAAAATCCAAAAACACATTAAAACCACTTGTACCACAGGTGAGGGGATACTTACTTCCTTTTCGCTTGTGGTTCTAAAGTGTGGTGATGGAAGAAAGGGTCTCTTCTTCTTGTTCTCCTCCTTTGATTTCCCTTGGTAGCCTTCCTTGTATCCTAGGAGGAACCTTGTTTTGGGGGCCGAAAATGGAGGAGAGGGGGATGAGGCTCTCGGTGGTGGAGAGGAGAGAATGAGAGAAATGAGAGAAAAATAAAATCATTCTCTTTACATGCTCCCTTTTATGTTAAGGGGGAAGAGGTAGCAAAATTGGTTTTTGCTTTCCTTCTCCCTTAGCCCCCTGTTTTTTAATTTTATTTATTTATTTGTTCCCATTATTCATGATGAAACAAGGGGGAATGAATCCCCTTAATTGTCCTCTTTAAGTCACGGCAAAGGGAGAGGAAGAGGGAGAGAAAAGAAGGAAGGCAAGTTGCCTTTCTCTTGCTCTTTTCTTGCTTTCTTTTGGCTAGCTTTTACTCTCATCCTTATCATGAGTTTCCCTCCTTTGCTATCAATATATCATTCCTATCCCAACTGGTTATTACCCATTAATCCTATCATTTACATCATGAGAGGTTCAAGGTTCAATCCTTGACCACTCCCTATTTTTATTTCTTTTTATTTCTTTTTGGTTCAACATTCTACTAATATTTTTCTAAGGCAAATTCATCATTCTCATATTTATCTTAAAAGCTTAGTGGGTGTTACAGCTCCATTGCCCACTCGTAGGTCCATCTCGCCCTTTGTCAATGCCCTGCTATTTCACAGCGCCTGCACATCAGTACAAATGTGAGAAGCACATCCAGTATCTAATACCCATGATGTAGAAATAGATAGATTGACTTCTATAACATATATACCTGAAGTGGAAGTCTCACTTCGCTTCTTCTTAAGATCCTCCAAGTATACTTTGCAGTTCCACTTCCAGTGCCCGGTCTGACCGCAGTGGAAGCAGGTAGCATCCTTGGCGACCCCTCCTTTCGGCTTCAGTGCCTTGCCTTTGCCCTTGGCTTGGGACTTTCCCTTGCCTTTGGGCTTGCCCTTGCCCTTATGTTTATGAACCATCAGAACAGTGTTGGGCTTAGCCTTCTTAATGTTGGGTTTTTTGGGCCGCGAAAACCCCGAATCGCCCAAGCCACGGATCTCGTGCAAGGTAAAACTTTCGAAAAATGCGAGTACGAGTTTAAAACACAATCGACTCTTAGATCTATGAGGGAAAAACATTTACCCTTGATGCGTGCCCTTCGCAATCCCGCAACGTCCAAAGGTAGCCAGATCTCGAGACCGTCAAGCGAACGGTCCTCTAGCGGTATCCACACGAACAAGGAGTGGTCTTCTACCACTCAAAGATGGAGAGGAGAACCCACAAGTGTGCTAGCACTTTCTAGGGCTCTCGGATTGGATCTAAAAGGTGAGAAAGGAGAGAAGGGAAAAGGAACTCACACACTCCTCTAGTTACTCTCCTTTTGTGACCTTCACACCACCTAGTTGCTTAGAATCAACTCTCACTTCTTCTCCACCATGAAGCCACGACCATCAGCAAGCTAGAGAGAGGGAGAAGCACCACAAGGAAGAAGAAGCATTGAACACAATTCAATTTCACCAAATGAAAACCTCTCATCACTTAGTGTGGCCGGCCACCACATGTGTAACCCCCACATTAATGTGGCCGGCCACATTAAGAGGATTAATGGTGTGTAACCTCCATGAGGTGGCACACCATTATATAAGGGGATGATGTGGCATGCCATGTAGGATGAGTCATCCTCATGATGTGGCAATTCATCAAGTCAAAACTTGATGTGTCAACCTCTATTTGGTCAAGTCAAACTTGACCAATGCTCTTCCTTGTTGAGTTAAATCCAAGCTTTGATTCAAGTCAATTTTAATTTAATGAATCTCAATTCATTAATATAAATTGACTCATGAATCAAATTTAAATTAGACTCATTCAACAATTGAATCTAATTGAGTCTAACTCAATAAGTCTAATTTGAATCCAATCTTTGATTCATCATATGAATCTAATCCTATTGGTTCATCATATGAACCTAATCTCCATGCACATGTTCTTTGTGTGTGACCCAATAGGTTCTTGTAACGTTGGCAATGTTATAAACTCTTTTAGAAACATAAGCAATGAGCGGCATCTAGCAATACATCATTGCTACCCAAGTTACAAGAAATGTTGAGATCCAACATCACCTTGTGACTACTAATTGTGACTCCTCACAATATGTGACAAGTGTCCTTCTATCCTAGACATCTAGATTGATCAATGTGAGGCATAGACCGTGTCATCCTCTGACCAATCTAAATCTTGAACTCCGAGTAGACTCACTCAATCAAATGAGCTCAATATCTCATATTGACTCATTTGGGTATGACCATACACTTCGTGGTCTCACTCTATCAAGAATATCGATGTCTCTCCCGTCATATAGGAGGGATAGATCCCATCTACATCACTCACATCCCTCTGCATAATTTGTTATATACCCAGTAATCGCCTTTATAGTCCACCCAGTTACGGGTGACGTTTGACGAAACTAAAGTACATAACTCCTTATGTAGGGATCCATGGTGACTTCAGGTCTAAGGACTAATAGTCATACTAATAGCCACATGAGAAAGTATATGACACTCATATAACGATCCATGATACTTTCTCATGGCGGGTCATTAAATATACATTCTCTAATGCATACCCATGTGTCAGCTTGATATCTCTATATCCATGACTTGTGAGATCAAGTCATCGAACTGACCTACATGCTAGTCTTATTGTATTAACATTGTCCCTGAATGTTAATACTCGACTAGGAATGATTTAGAGTAGTGTTCCCTATATCATCTCACTATCGATTCAACTAATCGATTGATATAGGTATGAACGTTCTACTCAAGGACGTTACTATACTTATTTTATCTGACACTAATACAAATAAGCATAATAACCAAAAACCAATGCCTTTATTAATATACAAGAATATGATATACATGAGTCCATACAATCATCAAATGATTGGCTCTAGGGCTCTAACTAACAATCTCCCACTAGCACTAGTGCCAATCAGTATAGGCTCTAAGGCCTAATGACCTAGTGTGACCATCATGCTTTCTCTGTGCCAAAGCCTTGGTCAAGGGATCTGCGATGTTAGCCTCTGTAGGTACTCTGCAAATCTTCACATCTCCTCTATCGATAATCTCTCGAATGAGATGGAAGCGCCGTAGTATGTGCTTGGTCCGCTGGTGTGAGCGAGGTTCCTTCGCCTGTGCTATAGCTCCATTGTTGTCACAATAGAGCTCAACTGGGTCAGCGATGCTAGGAACCACCCCAAGTTCAGTGATGAACTTGCGGATCCAAACTGCCTCCTTTGCTGCCTCTGATGCAGCAATGTACTCGGCTTCTGTTGTAGAATCAGCTACTGTATCCTGCTTCAAACTCTTCCAGCTGACAGCACCACCATTAATGCAAAATACGAACCCCGACTGCGATCTATAGTCATCCTGGTCGGTCTGGAAGCTAGCATCACTGTAACCCTTTACAGCTAGCTCATCATTGCCTCCATATATCAAGAAATATTCTTTAGTTCTTCTTAAGTACTTAAGAATATTCTTGACCGCTATCCAGTGACTTTCACCTGGATCAGACTGGTATCTGCTCGTCATGCTCAAAGCATACGAGACATCAGGTCGAGTACATAGCATGGCGTACATGATCGATTCTATGGCTGAGGCATAAGGGATCTGATCCATGCGGTCTCTCTCCTCTCTAGAAGTGGGACTTTGAGTCTTCGAAAGACTCACGCCATGTGACATCGGCAGAAATCCCTTCTTGGAGTTCTGCATAGCAAACCGAAGGAGTACCTTGTCAATGTATGTACTCTGACTTAGGCCAAGCAATCTCTTAGATCTATCACTATAGATCTGAATCCCTAGAATGCGGGATGCCTCACCTAAGTCCTTCATTGAGAAGCAACTCCCTAGTCAGGTCTTGACAGACTGAAGCATAGGGATGTCCTTCCCAATGAGTAGTATGTCATCCACATACAATATGAGGAAGACAACTATATCCCCTACAACCTTCTTGTAGACACAAGTCTCATCTTCGTTCTTGATGAAACCAAACTGTTTGATTGCATCATCAAATCGAAGATTCCAGCTCCGAGAAGCCTGCTTTAGTCCATAAATGGACCTATGCAGCTTGCATACTCTGCTAGTATGCTGTGGATCTACAAAACCCTCAGGTTGTGTCATGTACACATCCTCGAGCAGGTTTCCATTCAGAAACGCAGTTTTGACATCCATCTGCCATATCTCATAGTCATGGTAGGTTGCAATAGCAAGCATGATCCGAATGGACTTAAACATCGCTACTGGAGAAAAGGTTTCATCGTAGTCAATACCATGAATCTGCTTGAAACCTTTAGCTACCAAGCGACCCTTATAGATAAGTCCATCCATGTCAGTCTTTCTCTTAAAGACCCACTTGCACCCAATGGGTTTTACCCCTTCAGGTGGATCAACCAAAGTCCATACTTGGTTGGTGTACATGGATTCTATCTCGGATCTCATGGCTTCTAGCCATTTCTCAGAATCTGGTCTCATCACAGCTTCCTGATAGGTGGTAGGCTCATCCTCTATGAGCATAACGTCATCATGGTCAGACAAGAGAAATGAGTATCTCTCAGGCTGATGACGTACCATATCAGACCTGCGAAGAGGTATGTCTACTTGAACCGGTTGTTGTTCCTCAACTCCTTGTGGAACAACATCATCCACAACACTTTGTGGTTCCAGTTCAATTTCCATCGAGACATCAGTGCTATTGTTCACATCTTGAACTTCTTCAAGATCGAACGTGCTCCCACTAGTCTTTCTAGAAACAAAGTCCCTTTCTAGAAAGACCCCAGTCTTTACCACAACTACCTTGTGCTGACTGGGAATGTAGAAATAATATCCCTTAGTTTCCTTGGAATATCCAATGAAATAGCACTTGTCAGATTTGGGTCCAAATATGTCTGAGACTTGACGTCGTACGTAAGCCTCACAACCCCAAATCCTCATGAAAGACACCTGGGCATCTCTCCCAGTCCATATCCTATATGGTGTCTTTATCACGGCCTTTGATGGAACTCGGTTGAGTATGAAAGCTGCTGTGTCTAGAGCATATCCCCATAGATGTGTCGGAAGATCTGTGTGACTCATCATGGATCGTACCATATCTAATAAGGTATGATTCCTCCGTTCGGATACACCATTCCACTGTGGTGTTCCTGGAGGAGTGAGTTGGGATAAAATCTCACACTCAGCTAGATAGTCACGGAACTCATGGCTAAGGTATTCTCCACCTCGATCAGATCGAAGTATCTTAATACTCTTGCCAAGCTGGTTCTGTACTTCATTCTTGAATTCTTTGAACTTTTCAAAGGATTCAGACTTATGTGTCATCAAGTACACATAACCATATCTACTGAAATCATCAGTAAATGTGATGAAGTACCTATAACCGCCTCTAGCAGCAACATTTAAAGGGCCACATACATCACTATGTATGAGTCCTAAAAAATCAGTTGCTCTCTCACTGTATCCACTAAAGGGAGTCTTGGCCATCTTGCCTCGTAGGCATGACTCGCATATCTCATATGATTCAAAATCAAATGAGTCCAACAAACCATCCTTATGGAGTTGGGATAAACGCTTGTCATTTATATGACCTAAGCGACAGTGCCAAAGGTAGGTTTGGTTCATGTCATTAGACTTGAACCTCTTGGTATTTACGTTATAGATAGGGCTTTCAAGGTCTAGAATATAGAGTCCGTTTATCAGAGGTGCACTACAATAGAACATATCGTTTAAGTAGACGGAACAACATTTGTTCTTTATAGTAAACGAGAAACCTTTCTTGTCCAAACAAGAAACTGATATAATGTTCTTAGTTAATGTAGGCACATAACAACAATTGACTAACTCTAGTACAAGCCCAGAGGGCAGAGATAAACAGTAAGTCCCTACAGCAACAGCAGCAACCCGTGCTCCATTGCCTACTCGTAGGTCCACCTCGCCCTTTGTCAATGCCCTGCTATTTCTCAGCGCCTGCACATCAGTACAAATGTGAGAAGCACATCCAGTATCTAATACCCATGAAGTAGAAATAGATAGATTGACTTCTATAACATATATACCTGAAGTGGAAGTCTCACTTCGCTTCTTCTTAAGATCCTCCAAGTATACCTTGCAGTTCCTCTTCCAGTGCCCGGTCTGACTGCAGTGGAAGCAGGTAGCATTCTTGGCGACCCCTCCTTTAGGCTTTAGTGCCTTGCCTTCGCCCTTGGCTTGGGACTTTCCCTTGCCTTTGGGCTTGCCTTTGTCCTTGTGCTTCTGGACCATCAGAATGGGCTTAACCTTCTTAAGGTTAACCTCAGCAGTTCGTAACATACTAAGGAGCTCGGGCAGTGGCTTGTCAATCTCGTTCATGTTATAGTTCAAAACGAATTGACTATAGCTATCCGGCAAGGATTACAAGATTAAGTTAGTGGCCAGATCTTGGCCAAGTGCAAACCCCAGTCTTTGTAGGTTCTCTATGTACCCAATCATCTTGAGTACATAAGGACCTACGGGAGCCCCGTCTGACATCTTGCACTGAAACAGTGCCTTAGAGATCTCAAATCTCTCATGCCGCACTTGTCCCTGATATAGTTGGCGAAGATGCTCAACCATATCGTAAGCGCCCATCAACTCGTGTTGCTTCTGAAGCTCAGAGTTCATGGTCGCGAGTATTAGACAGGACACATCTAATGCGTCGTCTTGATGCTTCTTGTAAGCATCTTTGTCTGCTTACGGGGCATTGGCAAGAGGAGCCTCCAGAATGGGCTGCTCCAGAACGTACAGTTTACGTTCTTAGGTGAGAACTATTCTGAAGTTCCTGTACCAGTCCAGGAAATTCGCTCCGTTGAGCTTGTCATTCTCAAGTACAGATCGCAGGGAGAAGGAATTCGTGTTCGACGTCATGGTTATCTACAACAGAAAATTTGCAGAAATAAATATCATATTCTTTTAAAATCATTTAATTAGGCCTTTAACTAAATGATGCTCCCACTAAATACTATAATTCTTGTGGGACAAGATCCACATCATACTAACCCTTGAGTTAGCTTTGGCTAATTCGCCCAAGGCTTAGTATGATCGGTAGGTAACGATTACCAATTACATCTCAATGCAACTCTTGTTTATAGGATCAAGATCCATATTTATATTAAAACTCGAGTTAGCTTTGGCTAATACGCCCGAGAGTTAATATAAATGTGATTTTGTCTTACCATTCCAACTATTGGAAGAATGCCTATAGTTGACTCGATCCAACCGAGTAACTAGGAATACTCAATCTAATTGAGTTTGTATTCACCCATGCGTTGATAGGCGGGACCAAGATTGTCCCTCCGTACCCTACCAAGATAATATGTATTGCTCTGCTTTGGCAGATTCAACAATACATGTGATCGAGGTAGTGATAGGTATCACGGCACGGTTAGGCATTAGAGTTGAGTCGATTGAGATCTAATCTAATCGAAAAAGGATGCATCTTGTGCACGACTTAGATCTAATCTAATCGCAAGGGTGCATCATGTGCACGACTTAGATCTAATCTAATCGTAAGGCACTAATTAATTAACTACTTATTAAATATGCATCACATACACAAGCAATTAATTAATCTATCTGTGACTTAGTCATGGCCCTACTACGATCTTCTCAAGATAATGAGAAGATGGACTGGTCAACCTAGGGTCAACAGCTTCTCCAAGCTTCTCTCTTTGACCACCTTGTGTTGCTCGTGCCCGCCTCGGAACTCCGTCTCGTGTGGACCCTCCACCGCTCCAATTTGTACATTACAATTTGAAACTCGAGTTACATTCGAGTCTAAATCTAATTTACAACCAGAATATATGAGAAAGGCACGACGCGCAGGTCGCGGAAAAATAAAAACATACAACACACGCATACACATAACGACACGCAGGCCGAATTATGAATTACAACACAATCCAATCATATTGGGTTTTTGGGCCATGACTATCACAAAACTAATATATAATTCAAAATTATTTATTTTCATAATTTTCTATAATTTTAAAATTAATTTGTTACAATTTTTACGAGTAAAATTTCCCGGCGGCCCCGTTTAGCGATTTCGGGCGCAATCGCGTAACGGATCCCCTTGCGGGGTCAGGGGCAGCGCCCCTACCCGTGATCTAACCATCGCGAGGGTTCCTTTGCGATCCAACAGCGCCTAAACTCGTTGTCCCAAAACAATTTGGGATGAAACCTTTGAGAAGAATTTTCCCGGCGGTCCCGATTAGCGATTTCGGGCGCAATCGCGAAGCAAATCCCCTTGCGGGGTTAGGGGAGTGCCCCTATCCACGATCTAACCATCGTGAGTTGCTCCTAAGCGATCCTACAGCGCCTTCACTCTCTGTCCCAAACGAATTTGGGTCGAAACATCACCGTTATGGAAAAATCTTCCCGGTAGTCGAAGCCTACAAGCGTCTAAACACTTGTGCTTCGATTACTCGAGAAAAATACTCATAAAAACCCAAAAAACATAATTTTACAGAAAATTACAGAAACTTTAGTTTTCATAAAACCAAAAAAATAAACTCGTATTAGCCTTGCACGTGGCTCTGATACCACTGTTGGGTTTTTCGGGCCGCGAAAAATCGCGAAAACCCCGAATCACCCAAAGTCGTAGATCCGTGCAAGGAAAAACCGAATGAAATACAAGTACGAGTTTCAAAACTTTAGATCTACTCCTAGATCTATGTGTTGAGAGCTTTTACCTTTGAAGCGTGCCCTCGCAAAATTCCCGCTCGTCCAAACGGTGCCGGATCTCGAGAGTGTCAAAATAGACACTCCTCTAGAAGTATCCACATGAACTAATTAGGTGGAGAGAAACTAAACAAAGGTGTGCTAGCACCCTTGATCAGCCACGGCAAGAAGAGGAGAGGGAGAGCTTGAGAGGAAGAAGATGCAATAATCATCACTTGAATGAAAATGAATCCATTTTTCATTCAAATTGTGGCCGGCCACATTTCCCAAATGTAACCCCCTCATTAATGCATTAAGTTGTCATCAAAGAGGGAATGTAACCTCCATGAGGTGGCACTCACTAGTAACTCCCATGAGATGGCAACCATGATGATGTGGAATAACATCATTGGTCCATATCAATGCCAACTCACCAATGAGGTGGCATAAAGTCAAGTCAAACTTGACTTTAAATCTTCCTCTCAAGTCAAGTCAAACTTGACCAAATCTCTTCTATGGTTGATCGAATCCAACCATTTGATTCAAGCCAACTTAATATAATGAATCTAATTCATTTAATTAAATTGATTCAATGAGTCAAAATCTAAATTAGACTCATTGAACACATGAATCAACTTGAGTCAAACTCAAGTTAGCCCAATTAGGATTACTCTTAATCCAATTTGATTCATCAAATGAATCTAATCCTCTTGGTTCATCATATGAACCTAATCTCCATCTAATTGTCCTATGTGTGTGACCCTATAGGTTCTTGTAACGTTGGCAATGCCCTAAACCCATTTAGGAGCATATGTAATGAGCGGTATCTAGCAACACATCATTACTACCCAAGTTACAAGAAATGTCGAGATCCAACATCACCTTGTGACTACTAATTGTGACTCCTCACAATATATGACAAGTGTCCTTCTATCCTAGACATCTAGATTGATCAATATGAGGCATAGACCGTGTCATCCTCTAATCAATCTAAATCTTGAACTCCAAGTAGACACACTAAATCAAATGAGCTCAATATCTTATATTGACTCATTTGGGCATGGCCATGCACTTCGTGGTCTCACTCTATCAAGAATACCGATGTCACTCCCGTCATATAGGAGGGATAGATCCCATCTACATCACTCACATCCCTCCGCATAATTTGTTACATACCCAGTAATCGCCTTTATAGTCCACCCAGTTACGGGTGATGTTTGATGAAAATAAAGTACATTACTCCTTATGTAGGGATCTATGGTGACTTAAGGTCTAAGGACTAGTAGTCATACTAATAGTCACATGAGAAAGTATAGGACACTCATATAACGATCCATGATATTTTCTCATGGCGGGTCATTCAGTATACATTCTCTAATGTATACCCATGTGTCAACTTGATATCTCTATATCCATGACTTGTGAGATCAAGTCATCGAGTTGACCTACATGCTAGTCTTATTGCATTAACATTGTCCCTAAATGTTAATACTCGACTAGGAATGATTAAGAGTAGTGTTCCCTATATCATCTCACTATCGGTTCAACTAACCGATTGATATAGGTGAGAACCATCTACTCAAGGACATTATTATACTTAGTTTATTTGGCACAAATACAAGTAAGTACAATGACCAAAATCCAAATGCCTTTATTTATATAGAATATGATACAATAAGTCCAAAATACAATCATCTAATGATTGGCTCTAGGGCTCTAGCTAACATATAGGGTTTCAAGAAGCTTAAAACCTAATGTAACATGCTCATAGACTTCTTTATGATATGATATGAACTTGGCTAGGTATTCATGTTTGTATGTTGCTTGGAATTTAATTTCCTTTCCTTGAAGTTTCGGCCATGATAGATTTTAGGGTTCCAAGAAGTTTAAATTTGAAGCCTAGCATGCACATGAATCTTCTCATGATATGATATGAATGCAATTCAATATTCATGCTTGTATGTTGTTAGAGCTTACTTTTCCCTTTCATCAAACTTTCGGCCATGACTATATTCTAGGGTTCAAGGAAGTTTAAATTTAAACTTAGAAAGCTCATGGATCTCCTTATGATATGATATGGAGTTAGTTTGGTATTCTTATGGTTGTATAGAACTTAGTTCATGTTCTTAAAAGGTTCGGCCACATCTAAGTTAAAAGGCCTAGGGAGCTTAGAACCTAAACCTCTTATGTTCATGATGTTTTGTAGTTTATGATCTGAAATTCATCTAAGGTTCACAAGCTTATATAATGTTGTAATCTAGAACCAAGCATGGTGACTTTCGGCCACTATATGGAATTAGGGTTAGAGACCCAATTATGCTTTTTTTTTCTAAGTGTCCCACATACTAGTATATGAATTAGGAGATGCTAGTAAATGTTTTCCTATGTATGATTATGTTTCTATGATGCATTATATGCTCATTTAAGTATGCTTATGAACCATGCATGATGATGACCTTTATGATGTGTTTTTATGCTTAGGTATGCATGCTTTATGATAAGACAAGTAACATGCCTATTTATGTAAGCTTATGAACCATGCATGAAATGATTCTTATGATGGCTATGTTGGTATCAAGTATGTATGATTTCAAATATGTTGCATGCTCATTTATGTATGCTTATGAACCAAGCATGAAAATGATTTTATTGATGGCTATGTGCCCATGTATGCATGCCTTATGATATGATAAGAAAATGGCTAAGAGTTGCTTCCCTTAAGTTGGGATTAAGAGCACTCTTCATGTTAAGACAAGAGCATGACATTTATGTTGATATGATATGACAGTTATGATGATATGATATGCATGACATGTATTTTACTTTGTATGGCATGTACCAAGGGTGGGCTCCATAAGCACCCCTAGGCCGACAGACTATGAACGGGTCTAGTAAAATGGGATGGGCTCCTTAGTATGCCCCTAGGCTGACGGACTATGAACGGGTCTAGATCCCTAGTAGGTTCGGGGCTAGCTACCCTGTCCTAGGGATTGCGTGCATTTATGTATGTATGTGGTACAAGCCGGGCCCTCATGATGATGATATTATGTTTAAGTATTAAAATAATATGTTTAAAGACATCTTGCACTTGACATGACATATGTTTTAAAAAGACATTTTGCATGATACACCCATTCATGATATGATATGTTTCATTTTTATGAATTATATGACATGATGTTATGCCATACTCTTATGACTTATAGGACATGATGTTATGAGATGTTTTGTTTAGGATTCATACGACCTGATGATATGTTATGCTTCTATGATTCACATTACATGATTCCTTAATTTATGACATGTTAGAGTATGATGTTTCTTAATGATATGATATGATAGGAGGCTATGTTCACATGATATAATGTTAGATGATTATGTCTCCATTGATTGTATGCTTATATGACTATGCTATGAGATATGGTTTTTGTGAGTAGGAATAGGATCTTACTGAGCCTGTGTGCTCATAGCTTACTTTCCTTGTACCACAGATAAAGGCAAGGAATGGATGATCTAAGGGAGCTGCAGGAGAGGCAAGGAGATGTGTGTGGCAGTGGCTTGGCTAAGACAAATAAAGACCTGCTATGTTATTTTTGTTATGTCTGACATGAATCCAGTGTATTATGCTACATTCTAGTATAACTTCATGACTTTTCCGCTGCTTTATGTTACTAAAAAGAAATTTTAAATATGCATGTGTATCCTGGAATAGTTAAGTAAGTAAGTAGCCACGTCCCTTTTAGTAGCAGGGAGGGCGGGCGTTACAGATTGGTATCAGAGCCAAGCTAGCCATCCCACTGCACACACATCGAGTCTCTTTCTGCCGCTCCAAGTAAGAATTTCTATGCTTAGTATATTTCTTCTATGATGCTTATGCTTAGTATATTTTTTTTATTTATTTATTTTATTTATGATGCTTTAGTAGTATGCATGCTTACTTTATTCTTTTAAGTCACAGTTTTAGTTTAGGTTGCATGATGGTAGGTTAGGGATGATAACACAACAAACTTACAAATAGTTAGAAATGATGATAACCTTTCGTTAGCCTGGTTAGAAATGATAATAACTTACGCTAGCTCTATTGTCATTAATGAAGATAAGGATGGCTAGAAGACGTAATACCAGAGCAGATGAGATAGCACCTCCACCTGATCTGATGCATGTAGTTACCGAGCTCCAGCGTCAGGTTACGGAACAGCAACAGATGATCACTGCTCTGCTGAATCAACAGGGGAATCCTGCTACCCCGCCAGGACACCAGAACGTAGTACAAGTAATACCTACAGCTGTACCAGTACCACCGGCACCTGCACCACCGGTAGGCCCAGCTCCAGTGGTTAGTCAGGAGGCATATCTGATTCAGTGGCAGAGACTGAAGCCGGAAGCTTTCTCCGGTAACTGTGAACCATAGGACGCACAGGCTTGGTTCAAGACTGTGGAGAGTATAGTGGAGTTACTGGATTGGCTTGAGCACGAGAAAGTCAAATGCGCATCATTCTGCCTTACTGGAGATGGCAGGATGTGGTGTGACAGAGTGAAAGCAAAAAGACAAATAAATCAGATGACATGGACAGACTTCGAGACGGAATTTTCTGAAGAATTTTTCCATATGCGAGTCACAAATAAACACTATGATGAGTTCACCGAGTTCCGGCAAGGTGATCTATCGGTCAATGAAGCTGTTAAGAAATTCAACCACCTAGCATGTCTGTGCCCAGAGTTGGTCAGCACAAAGAGAGAATGTGTCAGACTTATGCTAAAGATACTCAGACCTGAGATAGCCCTGAACGTGGCCGGTGGACTTAATAGACCGCAGACTTCCGAAGAATTAATCAGCAGTGCTCTGATCACGGAACACTATCAAAAGGCGATGAATGAGGGCAAGAATCGAACTCAGTCGGGAGGACAAAAATCTCAAAGTACCCGAACCAGCTGGAAAGGAAATCACAGTGGCAAGAGGAAGCAATGGAATGATTCCAAGAGTGGTCCAGCAAGCAAGCAGTCCACGTTTCCTCAGTGTACCACCTGCAGGAAGAAACACCCGGGAATATGTCGTATAGGTACATATAGATGCTACAGCTGTGGAATGGAAGGACATATGGCCAGAAACTGTCCTACACAGATCCAGACACCTACCATCCGCAAGTTCAGAACAGAGGTGCTCCCCCACAGCTACACCTAATGCAAGCTGCGATAGAAGGTCCGCAGATAAGCCAAGGGAGACTGGAAGCTCTGCCAGTAGCGACGAATGCCAGAATTTTCTCCATCACCAAGAAGGATGCGGCCAATGCTTCTACGGTCGTCACAGGTCAACTACCTAATTTTAGTCAATATACTAAAGTCTTATCTGATACTGAAAGTGAATCATTATCTAATACTGAAGGTAAATCAATAGTCAAATTTATTGGGAAGCTGAGAAACATTACGTGTCACAGGCAACTCTCTACCCTGACCTTAGCACCGACATTATTCGACAATATATTGGAAAAGCAAACTAGTGACCAAAGCCTCCAAAGGATAAAGCAAGAAACCTTAGAGGGAAAGGATGATGGATTCTGTATTGCGGACAGTGGAATATTATATCTCAGGGATCGATTATGTATTCTAGGGGATCCAAAGTTGCGAAAGAAGATACTGGAAGAGGCCCATACAACACCCTATGTGATGCATCCGGGTTCCACTAAGATGTACCAAGATCTGAAAAAGAAGTTCTGGTGGTCCGGTATGAAAAGAGACGTGACTCAGTATGTCAGTACCTGCTTGACCTGCCAGCAGGTTAAAACAGAACACCAGAGACCTGGAGGATAACTGCAGCCAATCTGAATTCCAGAATGGAAATGGGAAGATATCTCTATGGATTTCATCTCGGGATTACCCAAGACGAAAATTGGTTACGACGCTATATGGTTAATCATGGACAGATTGACAAAATCTAGCCACTTTCTTGTTGGGTTTTTCGGGCCGCGAAAATAGCTTTTTCACGTCGCGGAAACCCCAAAACTCCCTAGCCAACAGATTCGTGCAAAGAAAAATTTTCAAAAAACTACGAGTACGAGTTTACCTAGATCTACACTTAGATCTATATGGAGAAAATCATATACCTTCGATGCATGCCCTTCGCGAATCCCGCATGTCCAAGGAGATGTCGGATCTCTAGTTGTCAAAGTAGACAACTCTCTAGAAGTATCCACACGAACAAGATGTGTTCTCTAACACACAAGGATGGAGAAGACAATACCACAAGTGTGCTAGCACTTCTTGATGCTCTCGGATGGGATTGGATGAAGAAGAAAGGAAAAGAAGAGAACACACTCCTCTAAAATCTCTATGTGACTTTCACTAACCTTTCTTCTTGGACTAGATTCACTCTCCTTTCTTCTCCCTTGCTTGAAACCCACGACCAAGAGAAGAGAAGGAGCAAGAAGAGAGCTTAGGAGGAGGAAGATGACTTGAATGAGAGTTACTCACCAAAAGAAAACTTCTCTTTTTCCATCAAGTGGTGTAACCCCCTTCACATTAATCACAATTAATGTGGAGGCCATTAAAGAGAATAGTTGTAACCTCCATGAGGTGGCACATTTGATGATGTGGCACATCATCATTAGTTCTCCTAATGCCATGTCACAAATGATGTGGCATAAAGTCAAGTCAAACTTGACTCTTCCTCTTCCTCTCAAGTCAAGTCAAACTTGACTTAATCTCTCTCGTGGTTGATCTAATCCAACCATTTAATTCAAGCCAATTTAATATAATGAATCTAATTCATTTAATTAAATTGATTCAATGAGTTATAATCTAAATTAGACTCATTGAACACATGAATCAACTTGAGTCCAACTCAATTAGCCCTATTAGGATTACTCTTAATCCAATTTGATTCATCACATGAATCTAATCCTCTTGGTTCATCATATGAACCTAATCTCCATCCACTTGTTCTTTGTGTGTGACCCAATAGGTTCTTGTAACGTTGGCAATGCCCCTAAACTCATTTAGAAGCATAAGTAATGAGCGGTATCTAGCAATACATCATTACTACCCAAGTTACAAGAATGTTGAGATCCAACATCACCATGTGACTATCAATTGTGACTCTTCACAATATATGATAAGTGTCCTTCTATCCTAGACATCTAGATTGATCAATATGAGGCATAGAGCGTGTCATCCTCTAATCAATCTAAATCTTGAACTCCAAGTAGACTCACTAAATCAAATGAGCTCAATATCCTATATTGACTCATTTGGGCATGGCCATGCACTTCGTGGTCTCACTCTATCAAGAATATCGATGTCGCTCCCGTCATATAGGAGGGATAGATCCCATCTACATCACTCACATCCCTCTGCATAATTCGTTACATATCCAGTAATCGCCTTTATAGTCCACCCAGTTACGGGTGACGTTTGACGAAACCAAAGTACATAACTCCTTATGTAGGGAACCAAGGTGACTTCAGGTCTAAGGACTAGTAGTCATACTAATAGCCACATGAGAAAGTATATGACACTCATATAACGATTCATGATACTTTCTCATGGCGGGTCATTCAATATACATTCTCCAATGCATACCCATGTGTCAACTTGATATCTCTATATCCACGACTTGTGAGATCAAGTCATCGAGTTGACCTACATGCTAGTCTTATTGCATTTACATTGTCCCTGAATGTTAATACTCGACTAGGAATGATTAAGAGTAGTGTTCCCTATTTCATCTCACTATCGATTCAACCAATCGATTGATATAGGTAAAAACCTTCTACTCAAGGTCGTTATTATACTTAGTTTATTTGGCACCAATACAAGTAAGTATAATAACCAAAACCCAAATGCCTTTATTTTTATAGAATATGATACAACAAGTCCATAATACAATCATCAAATGATTGGCTCTAGGGATCTTGCTAACAATCTTCCACTAGCACTAGTGTCAATCAGTGTAGGCTCTAAACCCCAATGACCTAGTGTGACCATCATGCTTCCTCTGTGCCAAAGCCTTGGTCAAGGGATCTGCGATGTTAGCCTCTGTGGGTACTCTGCAAATCTTCACATCTCCTGTCTCGATAATCTCTCGAATGAGATGGAAGCGCCGTAGTATGTGTTTGGTCCGCTGGTGTGAGCGAGGTTCCTTCGCCTGTGTTATAGCTCCATTGTTGTCACAATAGAGCTCAATAGGGTCAGCAATACAAGGAACCACCCCAAGTTCAGTGACGAACTTGTGAATCCAAACTACCTCCTTTGCTGCCTCTGATGCAGCAATATACTCGGCCTCTGTCGTAGAATCAGCTACTGTGTCCTGTTTCGAACTCTTCCAGCTCACAGCACCACCATTTATGCAAAACACGAACCCTGACTGCGATCGATAATCATCCTGGTCGGTTTGTAAGCTAGCATCACTATAACCCTTTACAGCTAGCTCATCATCGCCTCCATACATCAAGAAATATTCTTTAGTCCTTCTTAAGTACTTAAGAATATTCTTGACCGCTATCCAGTGACTTTCACCTGGATCTGACTGGTATCTTCTCGTCATGCTCAAAGCATACGACACATCAGGTCGAGTACATAGCATGACATACATGATAGATCCTATGGCTGAAGCATAAGGGATCTAATCCATGCAGTATCTCTCCTATCTAGAAGAGGGACCTTGAGTCTTCGAAAGACTCATGCCATGTGACATCGGCAGAAACCCCTTCTTGGAGTTCTGCATGGTAAACCGAAGGAGTTCCTTGTCAATGTATATACTCTGACTTAGGCCAAGTAATTTCTTTGATCTATCTCTATAGATCTATATCCCTAGAATGTGGGATGACTCACCTAAGTCCTTCATTGAGAAACATGTCCCTAGCCAAGTCTTGACAGACTGTAGCAAAGGGATGTCTTTCCCAATGAGTAGTATGTCATCCACATACAATATGAGGAAGACAACTATGCCCCCTACAACCTTCTTGTAGACACAAGGCTCATCTTCATTCTTGATGAAACCAAACTGTTTGATTGCATCATCGAATCGAAGATTCCAGCTCCGAGAGGCTTGCTTTAGTCTATAAATGGACCTATGCAGCTTGCATACTCTGCCAGTATGCTGTGGATCTACAAAACCCTCAGGTTGTGTCATATACACATCCTCGAGTAGGTTTCCATTCAGAAAAATGGTTTTGACATCCATCTGCCAGATCTCGTAATCATGGTAAGCTGCAATAGCAAGCATGATCCGAATGGACTTAAACAACGCTACTGGAGAAAAGGTTTCATCATAGTCAATACCATGAATCTGCTTGAAACCTTTAGCTACCGAGCGACCCTTATAGATAAGTCCATCCATGTTAGTCTTTCTCTTAAAGACCCACTTGCACCCGATGGGCTTTACCCCTTCAGGTGGATCAACCAAAGTCCATACTTGGTTGGTGTACATGGATTCCATCTCGGATCTCATGGCTTCTAGCCATTTCTCAGAATCTGGTCTCATCACAGCTTCCTGATAGGTGGTAGGCTCATCCTCTATTAGCACAACGTCATCATGGTCAGATAAGAGAAATGAGTATCTCTCAGGCTGACAACGTACCCTATCAGACCTGCAAAGAGGTATGTCTACTTGAGTTGGTTGTTGTTCCTCAACTCTTTGTGGAACAACATCATCCACAACACTTTGTGGTTCCAGTTCAACTTCCATCGAGGCTTCAGTGCTAGGATCCGCATCTTAAACTTCTTCAAGATCGAATGTACTCCCACTAGTCTTTCTAGAAACAAAGTCCCTTTCTAGAAAGACTCCAGTCTTTGCCACAACTATCTTGTGCTGACTAGGAATGTAGAAGTAATATCCCTTAGTTTCCTTGGGATATCCTATAAAGTAGCACTTGTCAGATTTGAGTCCTAATTTATCTAAGACTTGACGTCTAACGTAAGTCTCACAACCCCAAATTCTCATGAAAGACACCTGGGCATCTCTCCCAGTCCATATCCGATATGGTGTCTTTATCACGACCTTGGATGGAACTTGGTTGAGTATAAAAGCTGTCGTGTCTAGAGCATAGCCCCAAAGGTATGTCGGAAGATCTGTGTGACTCATCATAGATCGCACCATATCTAATAGGCTACGATTCCTCCTTTCGGATACACCATTCCACTATGGTGTTCCAGGAGAAGTGAGTTGGGATAAGATCCCACACTATGCTAGATAGTCACGAAACTCATGGCTAAGGTATTCTCCACCTCGATCTGATCGAAGTATCTTAATACTCTTACCAAGCTGGTTCTATACTTCATTCTTGAATTCTTTGAACTTTTCAAAAGATTCAGACTTATGTGTCATTAAGTACACATAACCATATCTACTGAAGTCATCAGTAAATGTGATGAAGTACCTATAACCTCCTCTAGCAGCGACATTGAAAGGTCCGCATACATCACTATGTATAAGTTTTAATAAGTCAGTCGCTCTCTCGCTGTGCCCACTAAAGGGAGTCTTGGTCATCTTTCCTAGTAGGAATGTCTCGCACGTCTCATAAGATTCAAAATCAAATGAGTCCAGCAAACCATCCTTATGGAGCTAGGATAAGCGCTTGTCATTTATATGACCTAAGCGACAGTGCCAAAGATAGGTTTGGTTCAGGTCATTTGACTTGAACCTCTTGGTATTTATGTTATAAATAGGGCTCTCAAGATCTAGAATATAGAGTCCATTTATCAGAGGTGCACTACAATAGAACATATCGTTTAAATAGATGGAACAACATTTGTTCTTTATTGTAAACGAGAAACCTTTCTTGTCCAAACAAGAAACTGAGATAATGTTCTTAGTTAATGCAGGCACATAACAACAATCATCTAATTCTTGTACAAGCCCATACGGCAGAGATAGATGATAAGTTCCTACAGCAATAGCAGCAACCCGTGCTCGATTGCCTACTCGTAGGTCTATCTCACCCTTCGGCAATGCCCTGCTATTTCTCAGCGCTTCTACATTAGTACAAATGTGCAAAGCACATCCGGTATCTAATACGTACGATGAAGAAATAGAGAGATTGACTTCTATAACATGTATACCTGAAGTAGAAATCTTATTTCTCTTCTTCTTAAGATCTTCCAGGTATTCTTTGGAGTTCCTCTTCCAGTGCCTTGCTTGTCCTTGATATAGGTGACAAAGATGTTCAACCATATCGTAAGCGCCCATCAACTCATGTTGCTTCTGAAGCTCAGAGTTCATGGTCACGAGCATAAGATAGGACACATCTAATGCGTCATCTTGATGCTTCTTGTAAGCATCTCGGTCTGCTCGCGTGGCAGTGGAAGGAGGAGCCTCCGGAATGGGCTGCTCCAGAACGTACAGTTTACGTTCTTGGGTGAGAACTATTCTCAGGTTCCTGTACCAGTCCAGGAAATTTGCTCCGTTGATCTTGTCCTTCATAAGGACAGAACGCAGAGAGAAGTTGTTCGTATTTGACGTTATGGAAATTCTACAATTGAAATAAATGTAGAAATAAATATCATATTCTTTTAAATCATTTAATTAGGCCTTCAACTAAATGATGCTCCCACTGAATTATATAATTCATGTGGGACAAGATCCACATCATACTAATCCTTGAATTAGCTTTGGCTAATACGCCCAAGATTTAGTATGATCGGTAGGTAACGATTACCAATTACATCTCTATGCAACTTTTGTTTATAGGATCATTATCCGAAGTTATATTAAAACTTGAGTTATCTTTGGATAATACGGCCAAGAATTAATATAAATGTGATTTATGTCCTATCTTTCCAACCGTTGGAAGAATGCATATAGTTGTACTCAATCCAATCGAGTTAACTAGTTACTCAATCTAATTGAGTTGTACTCACCCATGCGTTGATAGGCGGGACTAAGATTGTCCCTCCTTACCCTACCAAGATAATATGTGTTGCTCTGCTTTGGCAGATTCAACAACGACATGTGATCGAGGTAGTAGTAGGTATCACAGCACGGTAGGCATTTTGAGTTGTCGTGATTTAGATTTAATCTAAATGTCGATGTTGTATCATATACTCAATATAGATCTAATCTAATCGATAGAGTGCATCTTGTACACGATGTAGATCTAATCTAATCGTAAGGGTGCATCTTGTGCACGATTTAGATCTAATCTAATTCGTTAGGCACTAAGTAATTACTTAATTAAGTATGCATCACATACACAAGTAATTAACTAAATTTTGTGATTATGTCATGGCCCTACTACGATCTTCTCAAGCCAATGAGAAGATCGGATGGTCAACCTAAGGTCAACAGCTTCTCAAGCTCCTTCCTTTGACCACCTCGTGTTGCTCGCGCCCTCCTCGTAACTCCGTCTCGAGTGGACCTTCCACCGCTTCAAATTTTACATTACAATTTTGAAACTTGAGTTACAGTCGAATCTAAATCTAATTTACAACCAGAATATAAATAGGGAGGCACGACGCGCAGGTCGTGCATCAAATACAGCACACACAAACACATGACGGCACGCAGGCCGTATTATAAATTACAACACAAATCCAATCATATTGGGTCTTTTTGAGCCATGACTATCACAAAAATAATATATAATTCAAAATAATATATTTTCATAATTTTTTGTAATTTTTCATAATTTTTTTACAATTTTTATGAGTAAATTTTCCGACGGTCCCGTTTAGCGATTTTCGGGCGCAATCACAGAACGAATCCCCTTGCGGGGCCAGGGGTAGCGCCCCTACCCGCGATCTAACCATCGCGAGGGTTCCTTTGTGATCCAAGAGCGCCTTAGCCCACTGTCCCAAAAAGTTTTGGGGTGAAACTTTCCCGTTTTGGAAAATTCTTCTCAATAGTCGAAGCCTACAAGTGTCAAAACACTTGTGCTTCGCTTCTACGAGAAAAATACTCATAAAAACCATTAAAAACTTAAAATTACAGAAATTCACAGAATGTTTATTTTTCATAAAAACCAAAACAAACTCGTATTCATCTTCGCATGTGGCTCTGATACCACTGTTGGGTTTTTCGGGCCGCGAAAACCATTTTTTCGCGTCGCGGAAACCCCGAAACTCCCTAACCAACGGATCCGTGCAAAGAAAAATTTTCGAAAAACTACGAGTACGAGTATACCTAGATCTACACTTAGATCTACATGGAGAAAATCTTATACCTTCGATGCGTGCCCTTCATGAATCCCGCTTGTCCAAGGAGATGTCGGATCTCTAGTTGTCAAAGTAGACAACTCTCTAGAAGTATCCACACGAACAAGATGTGTTCTCTAACACACAAGGATGGAGAAGAGAACACCACAAGTGTGCTAGCACTTCTTGATGCTCTCGGATGGGATTGGAAGAAGAAGAAAGGAAAAGAAGAGAACACATTCCTCTAAAATCTCTATGTGACTTTCACTAACCTTTCTTCTTGAATTAGATTCACTCTCCTTTCTTCTCCCTTGCTTGAAACCCACGACGAAGAGAAGAGAAGGAGCAAGAAGAGAGCTTAGGAGGAGGAAGATGACTTGAATGAGAGTTATTCACCAAAAGAAAACTTCTCTTTTTCCATCAAGTGGTGTAACCCCCTTCACATTAATCACAATTAATGTGGAGGCCATTAAAGAGAATAGTTGTAACCTCCATGAGGTGGCACATTTGATGATGTGGCACATCATCATTAGTTCTCCTAATGCCATGTCACAAATGATGTGGCATAAAGTCAAGTCAAACTTGACTCTTCCTCTTCCTCTCAAGTCAAGTCAAACTTGACTTAATCTCTCTCGTGGTTGATCTAATCCAACCATTTAATTCAAGCCAATTTAATATAATGAATCTAATTCATTTAATTAAATTGATTCAATGAGTCATAATCTAAATTAGACTCATTGAACACATGAATCAACTTGAGTCCAACTCAATTAGCCCAATTAGGATTACTCTCAATCCAATTTGATTCATCACATGAATCTAATCCTCTTGGTTCATCATATGAACCTAATCTCCATCCACTTGTTCTTTGTGTGTGACCTAATAGGTTCTTGTAACATTGGCAATGCCCCTAAACTCATTTAGAAGCATAAGTAATGAGCGGTATCTAGCAATACATCATTACTACCCAAGTTACAAGAATGTTGAGATCCAACATCACCTTGTGACTATCAATTGTGACTCTTCACAATATATGACAAGTGTCCTTCTATCCTAGACATCTAGATTGATCAATATGAGGCATAGAGGGTGTCATCCTCTAATCAATCTAAATCTTGAACTCCAAGTAGACTCACTAAATCAAATGAGCTCAATATCCTATATTGACTCATTTGGGAATGGACATGCACTTCGTGGTCTCACTCTATCAAGAATATCGATGTCGCTCCCGTCATATAGGAGGGATAGATCCCATCTACATCACTCACATCCCTCTGCATAATTCGTTACATACCCAGTAATCGCCTTTATAGTCCACCCAGTTACGGGTGACGTTTGACGAAACCAAAGTACATAACTCCTTATGTAGGGAACCATGGTGACTTCAGGTCTAAGGACCAGTAGTCATACTAATAGCCACATGAGAAAGTAAATGACACTCATATAACGATCCATGATACTTTCTCATAGCGGGTCATTCAATATACATTCTCCAATGCATACCCATGTGTCAACTTGATATCTCTATATCCAGGACTTGTGAGATCATGTCATCGAGTTGACCTACATGCTAGTCTTTTTGCATTTACATTGTCCCTGAATGTTAATACTCGACTAGGAATGATTAAGAGTAGTGTTCCCTATTTCATCTTACTATCGATTCAACCAATCGATTGATATAGGTAAGAACCTTCTACTCAAGGACGTTATTATACTTAGTTTATTTGGCACCAATACAAGTAAGTATAATAACCAAAACCCAAATTACTTTATTTATATAGAATATAATACAACAAGTCCATAATACAATCATCAAATGATTGGCTGTAGGGCTCTAGCTAACATTTCTGGCAATTAAGATGACCTATTCTGTTGAGCAATTAGCTCAATTATATGTCAAAGAAATTGTCAGATTACATGGGATTCCTAAGACCATTATTTCTGACAGAGATGGTCGTTTTATTTCCCATTTTTGGGAATGTGTTCAAAAAGCCCTTGGCACCAAGCTATTGTTCAGTACTGCCTTCCACCCTCAGACCGACGGACAAACAGAAAGGGTAAATCAAGTACTAGAAGACATGTTACGGGCTTGCGTCTTAGATTTCAAAGGGAGTTGGTGCCGATATTTAAGTTTAGCGGAATTTGCCTACAATAATAGTTACCAGACTACTATTGGAATGGCACCCTACGAGGCTCTGTACGTAAGGAAATGTAGGTCCCCTATATGCTGGTACGAAGGTGGTGAAAAGAAGGAGATCGGAGTTCAAACAGAATTCATTGACAACACCACCCGTGCTATACAGAACATCCGCCAAAGAATAGAAACAACTCAGAGCCGACAAAAGAGTTATGCAGATAAAAGACGAAGGCCCATAGAATTCAGTGTCAGAGATGCAGTGTTCCTTAAGGTAGCTCGTATGAAAGGAGTGATGAGGTTCGGAAAGAAGGGAAAACTAAGCCCGCGTTATGTAGGCCCATATCAAGTTCTGAAAAGAGTTGGCAAGGTGGCCTACGAACTAGCTTTACCTCAGGAGATGTCAGCTATCCACAATGTGTTCCATGTTTCGATGCTAAAGAAATGTATTCCGAGCACGGACCAAGTGATCTAACCACAAACCGTACAAGTGCAAGAGGATCTAAGTTACGTAAGTCGACCGGTTCAGATATTGGATCGAAGTATCAAAAGACTAAGGAACAAAGAGGTACCATTAGTAAAGGTCCTGTGGCAAAATCAACGGTTCGAAGAAGCCACATGGGAGCGAGAAGACGATATGAGACAAAAGTACCCGGAACTATTTTAAGTTCGAGGACGAACTTTTATGAGGTATGGGGGACTGTAACACCCATAGGGTACTTAGCAAGATTTTAGATATTTTTTTTTATCATGAATAAAAATAGGCCTTATGTGTAAATTTGCAAAAAATAATAAAAATAGAACCAAAAAGAGATGACGAAGGTTTGAACCTTGGATCTCTTACTAGATACATGTATGTGTTAACCAATAAACCAAGAGAAGTTATTGTTAGAGAGAAAAGTGACAATATAGTTAAGAGTAAGAAAATAGCTTCTTTCATTTAGAAGGAGAAGTTAGAGTAGCCTTCTTCCTCTCAAAAGAAAAGAGGATTCTTGCTTCCTCTTTTCATTAAAGGAGTTGTAAAAGAAAGGAGAAGGAAAAGTGCATTTTCCCTTCCTCCTCTCATGAAGAATAAAAGGGGAAATTAAAGAAGAGATTTCATTTTCTCCTCTTCCTTCTCCCTGTAACGCCCGCCCTTCCAGGGACACTCTGACTACCCTTAGAGGGACGGGGTTACTTACATTCACCTAACATACTAATGCATATGAACTCATGGCAGCGGAAGACATACTTAAAAATTTTATCATATGCATTTGATTGTCTTAAACATGGCATGTGAATCATAACTTTTTAAACTTTTTACCATATCATAATAAGTCTAACATGGCAAACTATCATGAGAGCATAACATACTAGCTCAACCATCATCATAAACATAGGGTCCAAACTTAGTTCACATGCACAATTTAGTCAATATAAATTTAAACTTAATTTGATCTATCCACCATGCCACTTCCACACACATCATCATCGTCCTTCCTACTGCTCCCCTTAGTTCATCCATTCCTTGCCTTTATCTGCAGTACAAGGAAATGTAAAACTATAAGCCCAAAGGCTTAATGAGCTCCTTTCCTACTGATAAAACATAAGGCACGTAATACCACATAGCATGTAAAACATAGCATAGCATAACATAGCATGGAGAATCATAACATAAAACATAGTTTGTCATATAAGAAACATAACATAGCATGGCATAGCATGTGAGTACATATCATGGGAACATATCATATCCTGTAAGCATGTATCATAACTCATACATGTTCATAATAATAATGCATAACCAATAATTCATAAAACATAAGCATGTAAATGCAAGATGTATATTTTCAAAACATGTATCATGGAATGCACATATGCATCATGTCTCTTTTAAAACATATCTTATACATACTTGAACATAACATAATCATCATGAGGGTCCGGCTTGTACAACATACATACATAAATGCGCGCAATCCATAGGATAGGGTAGCTAGTCCCGAACCTACTAGGGATCTAGGTCCGTTCATAGTCCGTCGACCTAGGGGCGTACTAAGGAGCCCATCCCTTTTTACGAGGCCCGTTTCATAGACCATGGACCTCGGGCCGCTTATGGAGCCCACCCTTGGTACAAGCCAGATAAAATAAAATATCATGTCATACATATCATGTCATCATGCATATCATAGCTTATCAAACATGTCATAATTTCTTGTCATATCATGAAGAGAGCTCTTGATCCCATCTTAAGGGAAGCATCTCTTTGCCATACCATGAAGAGTGCTCTTGATCCCAACTTAAGGGAAGCAACTCTTAGGCTTTTCTTCTTACATAAGCCTTTCATACATATATCATGAAACATAACATGTTCGTATCATAACATAAAACATAACATGTGATCTTCATAACATTAAGCATGGCATATCATATCATGAAGCATAACATATCATATCATGAGCATGGCATATCATATCATAAGCATAGCATATAATATCATGAGCATGGCATATCATATCATAAGCATAACATATCATATCATGAGTATAGCATATCATATCATGGAACATATCTTATCTCATAACATAAGGCATAACATATCATATCATAAGCGTAGCATATCATATCATGAGTATAGCATATCATATCATGGAACATAGCTTATCTCACAACATAAGACATAACATATCATATTACGAACATAGCATATCATATCATGAGCATAGCATATCATATCATGAGCATAGCATATCATATCATGGAACATAGCTTATCTCATAACATAAGGCATAACATATCATATCATGAACATGGAACTTAAACTAATCACTTATCAAAGACCATACATCATGAGAAAACATAAGCATGCTTGGTTAGATTCACTCTAGACCCATTTATCCACCTTGGCCGAAACCCTACTAATTGGGTTTCCCATTTTTTTTCCACTATAAGAAGCATGAAACTAAAGCCACCTATTGATAAATAACCATATATCATAAATGGGCATAAACAAGCATGGTTAGTTTGCAAGACATGGCTCTAAGTCTCTACACTTGCTTGGCCGAACCCTAAAGTGTAGTTATCTATGTAACATGTAGCATGAAACTTATCTAACATTATACCAAAGATCATATATCATGTAGAAACATAACTAAGCATGATTGGGTTTCCAAAACTTTACCCTAGGTTTGGCATTCCCTCTTGGCCGAACCTACATTTAGGGTTTTAAAATTTTCCTAATGCAACATGTAACATAATGACTTAACCTCACCATATACAAGATATCATACCTCATGAACAAGCATAAATAAGCATGATTGGGTTTCAAAACTCTAGCCTAGCTTTGTCATTCCCTCTTGGCTGAACCTATATTTAGGGTTTAAAATTTTTCTAATGCAACAGGTAGCATAATGATTTAGCCTTACCATATACAAGATATCATACCTCATGAACAAGCATAAATAAGCATGATTGGGTTTCAGATTTTGACCCTAAGCTTGGTATCATGTCTTGGCAGAAACTTTACACTAAGGTTTCCATCATTTTTGTTATCACATGAAGCATAAAACCTAAGCTATCAACATATAAAAATTTCATATATCATGAAGGAGCATAACAACATATTTCCTTTTCAAAATTTTTGCTCTAACTCTTATAACCCATCTTGGGCGAAACATTACATTAGGGTTTTCCTCATTTTTGTTACCACATGGAGCATAAAAACCTTAAGCTATCAACATATAAAATTTCATATATCATGAAGGAGCACAACAATTATACTTTCTTTTCAAAATCTTGCCCTAAACTCTATGATTCATCTTGGCCGAACCATTAGGTTAGGGTTTCTAATTCTTTTATTGACATATAAGGTCTTAAAACTTAAACTATCAACACATGAAAGATCCTACATCATATAAGAGCATGGATAAGCATGATACCAAAAGAAACTTTGCTCTAGATCTTCCCTTTTTGTCTTGGCCGAAACTTCAAGATGAGGTGAATATATATTTTTTTTTCTACAACATAAAGCATAACTTGTAACTTGTAAATCCTAAGTGACCACCAATCTATCTTGTCCAAAACTTTCAAGGAATTTCATAAGATTTCAAAAGCATTTTCATACAACACAAATCGAAACTACTTGTACTGCAGTGAGGGGATACTCACATCCTCGCTTGATTTTTTTTTTCTTAGGGAAGAGACCTTGCTTGTGGAGCCTTCCTAGAGAGTAGCTTCTTGCTTGGGCTCGGCAATGGTGAGGGGAAAACTCTTGGTCACGGTGAAGAGGAGGAGGAAGGGAGGAAGAGAAAAAAATGAACTCTCTTCTTTAATTTCTCCTTTTATTCTACATGAGAGGAGGAAGGGAAATTACATTTTTCCTTCTCCTTTCTTTTACTCACTCTAAATGAAAAGAAGAAGCAAGGCTCCTCTTTTCATTTGAGAGGAAGAGGGCAACTCCAATTTCTCCTTCTAAGTGAAGAGAGCCTTCACTTCCTTTCCTTTAACTATGTTTTCCCTCTCCTTTCTAACAATAATTACTCTTGGTCTATTGGTTAACACATACATGTATCTAGTAAGAGATCCAAGGTTCAAACCTTGGTCATCTCTTTTTGGTTCTCTTATTTTATTGTTTTTTGAAATTTTACATATAAGGCCTATTTATTTTTATTCATGATAAAAATATCTAAAATCTTGCTAAGTACCCTATGGGTGTTACAGTCCCCCATACCTCATAAAAGTTCGTCCTCGAACTTAAAATAGTTCCGGGTGCTACGGTGCCCTACGACTTCCTGCTGAGTGCATCAGCCACTTTGTTCGCTTTTCCCGAAGAATTTGTAATACTATTTCCAGGTGTTTGGCATACTCTTCCTGGGTTCTCGAATAGATGATAATGTCATCGATAAAAACTATCACAAATTTGTCGAGATATGTTGAGAACATCCGGTTCATCAGGTCCATGAATAGAGCAGGAGCATTTGTTACTCCGAAGGGCATTACTACGAATTCATAATGCCCGTATCTTGTCCGGAATGCCGTCTTCGGTTTATCATCTTGTTTCACCTTTACTTGATGATAGCCGGATCGCAAATCTATCTTAGAGAAGATGGTGGCACCCTTCAACTGATCAAACAGGTCGTCAATCCATGGTAAAGGATATCTGTTCTTGATTGTAACCTTATTTATCGCTCAATAGTCTATGCACATTCGCATAGACCCATCTTTCTTTTTCACAAACAGTACCGGAGCTCCCCATGGAGAGTGACTAGGGCGGATAAGTCCCTTGTCGAGTAACTCCCGTAGTTGTTCTTGAAGTTCCTTCAATTCAGCCGGCGTCATACGGTAAGGTGCTTTAGAAATCGGCTTCGTACCAGGAATCAATTCAATCTCAAACTCAATTTCTCGGTCAGGTGCTAACCCTGGTAGTTCATCAGGAAATACTTCTGGGTAATTGCATATGACTTTGACATCTTCCGGCTTCAGTTCCCCTCCCTGATTTGTATCAACCACATGAGCTAGAAACCCAGTGCATCCATTGTCTAACATCTTTTGTGCCTTCAAAGCTGATAAAAACTTCTTAACTTCTTTCTTGGTCTCTCTGATAAATTCGAAAGTCGGTTCTGTTTCAGGCCGAAAAATTACTTTTCTATTACGGCATTCTATTGCAGCATCGTACTTGCTCAAGAAGTCCATGCCCAATATAATATCATAATCTTGCATATCAAGCACTATCAGGTCACAGTAGAGCTCTTTGTCTGCGATCCTGATGGGTGTGGCTCGCAGCATATGAGTGGATGACATCACCTCTCCCGAAGGTAAATTTGTTAGAAACTTGCAATCTAAGACTTGGGATGGTATGTCTATTTTTTTTTGTGAAAGGTGTAGAGATAAACGAGTGTGTTGCCCCAGTGTCAAATAATACAGTAGAATGCTGACTAAAAATAAATATCTGACCTATGACAGCAGTAGAAGCATTCGCCACTTCTTCCTTGGTGAGGGAGAAAATTCTGGCATTCGTCGCTACTGGCGGAGCTTCCAGTCTCCCTTGGCTTATCTGCGGGCCTTCTAATGCAGCTTGCATCAGGTGTAGCTGTGGGGGAACACCTCTGTTCTGGGCATGCTGTGGAGGGGGTGCCTGAATCTGAGTAGGACAATTCCGAGCCATATGCCCTTCCATTCCACAGTTGTAGCATCTATTTGTGCCTATCCGACATATTCCCGGGTGCTTCTTCCCACAGGTGGTACACTGAGGAAACATGAGTTGCTTGCTTGCTGGCCCACCCTTGGGGTCAGTCCCTTGCTTCCGCTTGCCACTGTGATTTCCTTTCCAGTCGGTTCGGGTATTCTGAGATTTCTGTCCTCCCGGCTGAGTTTGACTCTTGCCATCGCTCATTGCTTTCTGATAGTGTTCGGTGATCAGAGCACTGCTGATTAATTCTTCGGCGGTCTGCGGTCTGTTCACTCCGCCGGCCACGTTCAAAGTTATCTCAGGTCTGAGCATTTTCAGCATAAGTCTGATCCTTTCTCTTTCAGTGCTGACCAATTCTGGATATAAGCCCGCTAAACGGTTGAATTTCTTGACCGCTTCATTAACTGACAGATCGCCTTGTCGGAACTCGGTGAACTCGTCATAATGCCTGTTTGTCACCCTCATATGGAAGAATTCCTCAAAAAATTCTGTCTCAAAGTCTGTCCATCTCATCTGATTTATCTGTCGTTTTACTTTGACTCGGTCCCACCACATTCTGGCATCGCCCGTAAGGCAGAACGAGGCGCATTTGACTTTCTCGTGCTCAGGCCAATCCAGTAACTCCACTATGCTCTCCACAGTCTTGAACCAGGCCTGTGCGTCCCATGGTTCACAGTTATCGGAGAAAGCTTTCGGCTTCAGTCTCTGCCACTGAATCAGATATGCCTCCTGACAAACCACTGGAGCTGGGCCTACTGGTGGTGCAGGTGCCGGTGGTACTGGTACAGCTGTAGGTATTACTGGTACTACATTCTGGTGTCCTGGCGGGGTAGCAGGATTCCCCTGTTGATTCAGCAGAGCAGTGATCATCTGTTGCTGTTCCGTAACCTGACGCTGGAGCTCGATGACTACATGCATCAGATCAGGTGGAGGTGCTGTCTCCTCTGCTCTGGTATTACGTCTTCTAGCCATCCTTATCTTCATTAATGACAACAGAGCTATTGTAAGTTATTATCATTTCTGACCAGACTAACGTAAGGTTATCATCATTTCTAACAATTGTAAAGTTGTTTTGTTATCGTACCTAACCTACCATCATGCAACCTAAACTAAAACTGTGACTTAAAAGAATAAAGTAAGCATGCATACTACTACAGCATCATAAATAAAATAAATAAAAATAACTAAGCATAAGCATCATAAAAAGAAACATACAAAGCATAGAAATTCTTACTTGGAGCGGCAGGATGTAGGCTTGATGTGTGTGTAGTGGAAGGTAGAACTTGGCTCTGATACCAACCTGTAACGCCCGCCCTTCCAGGGACACTCTGACTGCCCTTAGAGGGACGGGGTTACTTACATTCACCTAACATACTAATGCATATGAACTCATGGCAGCGGAAGACATACTTAAAAATTTTATCATATGCATTTGATTGTCTTATACATGGCATGTGAATCATAACTTTTTAAACATTTTACCAAATCATAATAAGTCTAACATGGCAAACTATCATGAGAGCATATTATACTAGCTCAACCATCATCATAAACATAGGGTCCAAACTTAGTTCACATGCACAATTTAGTCAATATAAATTTAAACTTAATTTGATCTATCCACCATGCCACTTCCACACACATCATCATCGCCCTTCCTGCTGCTCCCCTTAGTTCATCCATTCCTTGCCCTTATCTGCAGTACAAGGAAACGTAAAACTATAAGCCCAAAGGCTTAATGAGCTCCTTTCCTACTCATAAAACATAAGGCATGTAATACCACATAGCATGTAAAACATAGCATAACATAACATAGCATGGAGAATCATAACATAGAACATAGTTTGTCATATAAGAAACATAACATAGCATGGCATAGCATGTGAGTACATATCATGAGAACATATCATATCCTGTAAGCATATATCATAACTCATACATGCTCATAATAATAATGCATAACCAATAATTCATAAAACATATGCATGTAAATGCAAGATGTATATTTTCAAAACATGTATCATGGAATGCACATATGCATCATGTCTCTTTTAAAACATATCTTATACATACTTGAACATAACATAATCATCATGAGGGCCCGGCTTGTACCACATACATACATAAATGCGCGCAATCCCTAAGATAGGGTAGCAAGCCCCGAACCTACTAGGGATCTAGGTCCGTTCATAGTCCGTCGACCTAGGGCGTACTAAGGAGCCCATCCCTTTTTACGAGGTCCGTTTCATAGACCATCGACCTCGGGGCGCTTATGGAGCCCACCCTTGGTACAAGCCATATAAAATAAAATATCATGTCATACATATCATGTCATCATGCATATCATAGCTTATCATACATGTCATAATTTCTTGTCATATCATGAAGAGAGCTCTTGATCCCATCTTAAGGGAAGCATCTCTTTGCCATACCATGAAGAGTGCTCTTGATCCCAATTTAAGGGAAGCAACTCTTAGGCTTTTCTTCTTACATAAGCCTTTCATACATATATCATGAAACATAACTTGTTTGTATCATAACATAAAACATAACATGTGATCTTCATAACATTAAGCATGACATATCATATCATGAAGCATAGCATATCATATCATGAGCATGGTATATCATATCATAACCATAGCATATCATATCATGAGTATGGCATATTATATCATAAGCGTAGCATATCATATCATGAGTATAGCATATCATATCATGGAACATAGCTTATCTCATAACATAAGGCATAACATATCATATCATAAGCGTAGCATATCATATCATGAGTATAGCATATCATATCATGGAACATAGCTTATCTCACAACATAAGACATAACATATCATATTACGAACATAGCATATCATATCATGAGCATAGCATATCATATCATGAGCATAGCATATCATATCATGGAACATAGCTTATCTCATAACATAAGGCATAACATATCATATCATGAACATGGAACTTAAACTAATCACTTATCAAAGACCATACATCATGAGAAAACATAAGCATGCTTGGTTAGATTCACTCTAGACCCATTTATCCACCTTGGCCGAAACCCTACTAATTGGGTTTCCCATTTTTTTTTTCCACTATAAGAAGCATGAAACTAAAGCCAACTATAGATAAATAACCATATATCATAAATGGGCATAAACAAGCACGGTTAGTTTGCAAGACATGGTTCTAATTCTCTACACTTGCTTGGCCGAACCCTAAAGTGTAGTTATCTATGTAACATGTAGCATGAAACTTATCTAACATTATACCAAAGATCATATATCATGTAGAAACATAACAAAGCATGATTGGGTTTCCAAAACTTTACCCTAGGTTTGGCATTCCCTCTTGGCCGAACCTACATTTAGGGTTTTAAATTTTTCCTAATGCAACATGTAACATAATGACTTAACCTCACCATATACAAGTGTTAGCTAGAGCCCTAGAGTCAATCATTTGATGATTGTATTTTGGACTTATTGTATCATATTCTATATAAATAAAGGCATATGGATTTTGGTTATTATACTTGTTGGAACCCCAAGGTGTTTTGATGTGATCAAACAAGTTAAGCTAGGTCCTGCGTAGTTTAACCCTTGTGTCTAAGTGAGCAGGAACATAGGAACACAGGAAGTCGAGCGAAAGACGCGGCTAGCGAGAAGGACGGCACGGGAGAGAGCCGACGGGCTCGGTGCGTCCGAGGGATGAGGTGTCCGCGGAAGAGTACACCGGTGGACGAGAAGAACGTGCGCGGCGTTCGAGGGACGAGAAACCGGGAAGGAAGGCTACTCGAAGAGAAGGCTGGAACTTGGGTTCTGGTGAGCCCTATTCCGGATGGCCGAGATCACCCAAGCTAGCGAGACTGGAGCGAACATGACCTGGACCGAGGAGAACTGAACCGGAGCAAAGAGCCCGGGCCAAAAGTCAACTGTGTTGACTTTGGGCTCCGGGGCGCCCGGAACAGTCCGGGGCGCCCGTAGCAGCCCGGGGCGCCCGGAACCCTTCCGGGCGCCCGGAAGTTGATTTTCGTACAGATCGAGCTTTGACTCGATCTGAACGTTGGGGGATAAAATTTATCCCCCCCAGGGCGCCCGGAACCCTTCCAGGCGCCCCGACCAAGGCTATAAATATAGCCTTGGTCTAGAAGCAAGATAATTAATCAAGAACAACTACTTGTAATCCAGTGCTTTCATTTGTGTTATTTCTTTCTGTGCTTTTAACGCTGTAAGAGGCTACTCCGCCCAGACGAGAATCAATTAGTGCGGCTTATTTGTCATGGATTAGCAATCCTCTGATTGCAAACCAAGTAATTCCTCTGTGTCTATTTTCTGTTTTAATTAGTCTCTGCCTTTACAAGTTCTTTTAAGTTAGTTGAATATCCGAGAAGGGTTTTTGGTTTTATTTTGTAGGGCAATTCACCCCTCCCCTCTTGCCGGCCTCTAAAGGGACCAACAAGTGGTATCAGAGCGAGGACGCTTCAGGAGGACTAACCGCCGATCGAAGCAACAAGATGGCCGGACCAAGTATCGTCCCACCAAAATTCGAGGGGAACTTCGCAGACTGGAAGCGTCGTATGGAGGTATTCCTAAAAACAGATTTTGAAATTCGGTTTATTATGAAATATGGCTTTATAGCTCCAGTAGATAAAGATGGAAAAGAAAAAGAAGAGAGCGATTGGACAAAGAAGGAGCAGAATGAGTCGGTAGCAAACAGCCGTGCGGAACATCACCTGCTGAGTGTGTTACCGCCTTAAGAGGTCAATCGCATCGGAAACTATGTGTCTGCTAAAGAACTTTGGGAGAAGTTCTTGGAACTCCACGAAGGCACGTCCGAAGCAAAGCTCGCTAGAAGGGACATCCTCCGTAACAAACTGATGAACATCCGTCTGGAAAAAGGTGAGAAAGTAGCCAGTCTACACGCGAAGGTAAAAGAACTAATTACTAGTCTCGAGAACCTCGGAGAAAAGGTATCAAATCGGGATACAATACGCTACGCGCTCAACGCATTTCCTCGAACTCCGGAGTGGACTTCAATCATCGACGCCTACTACATCTCAAAAGATTTGGAGGTAAGTACATTAGAGGAATGTTTTTCTACCCTTGAATTACATGAAACTAGATGTGCAGAGACATCAAAGGACACAACCCAGACTATGGCGCTAAACGCAACCAACAAGGATGAACCCGAGTCAGACTCCGAAGACGACAAAGAAGCATACATGGTAAGAAACTTTAAAAAGTTTTTTAGATCTAATAAATTTAAAATGCAGAATCAAATGAATCAAAAAGGTAGAAGAAAGGTGCGGTGCTACCAGTGTCAGAAGGAGGGACACCTAAGGGAAGACTGCCCAGAACTCAAGAAGGTCAAAATGAAGACACCCAAGAAACACAACCTAAAAGCAACTTGGGACGACACTTCTTCATCCGAATCAGAAGCTCAAGAATATGCTGGGATAGCACTGATGGCAAGTTACGAAGGGCAAAGCTCGTCAAAACCTAGCATCGAAGAAGGGGGAGCGACCTCAGATGAGTGCAGCGAAGCAGGGGGAGATTCAGACTTCAAGTCTGATATGGTAAGTGAGGTATGCCTCTTACCCCCTGATCAACTTTACTATGGCATTAAGGCAATGACTAAATCCATGTATAGATTAGAAAATGAAAATACCAAATTAAAAAATGAAATTCTGGAAACAAAAAGAATTTTAGCAAAATCATGTCTAATAGAGGATTTTGATAAATTGAAAATTCACAATGAAAAACTAAAAGAAGAAATAGAAAGATTGAAAAAATATAAAAGTTCAAATATTTCAACTTTTAGAAATTATAGAGGTTTAAATTGGTATTATAGATTTCATCAAAGTCAAATTAGAAATATATCAAAAATCTATGTACCTAGGAAATACTTGGTTAACCCTGTAGGTAGGAACCTCTACTGGGTTCCAAAAACCTGTTTAATTTAACTTAGCATTTTCAGCAAGGAAATTAAACGACTAATTTCATTATGAGGCTTTGTCTAAGGAAGTGGTTGTTGCTCCAATAACCAAGAAGGCCTAGTGCCTCGCCACGACCTGGAAGCCAAGTATCGAAATGAAAAGTTTAATTGACTAACTGAAAAAGCATTAATTTAATTTACCTAATGCTTTAAAAGAGTTATTCAATTTATATATTTAAAATTAATTTATAATAATTTTTTTAGAAATTAAATTTTTTTAATTGACTTAGAAAATTTCTGAAAATTATTGACTTAGAAATTTTCTGAAAATTGCCTTAGAAAATCTTTTTGGAAATTGACTTAAATCTTTTTAAATTAACTTAGATATTTTTTTTACTTAGGAATTTTTCTATGAATATTGTCTTAGACATTTTTCTTTGAAAATTGCCTTAGAAATCTTTTATAAAAATTCATGTTAAAATTTTCTGAATATTGACTTAGGATTTTTTTTACTAGATATTCTCTTTTGAAACATTGCCTTAGAAATTGCCTTAGAAATTTCTCTTTTAAGTTAATTGCCTTAGAAATTTTTTTCCACTTAAATTTTTTTTACCTTAGACTTGTTTAGAGAACCCCTATTTTTTATGTGATCAAAGGGGGAGAAGTATGTTAAGTCTAGGGGAAAGTATACACTTATTAAATTGAAATATCTTTGGACTTAAGTGCAAATAAATTATTTTTACTGCATCTGTATTACCCTATCTTAACTTGGGTTGCTCACATCAAAAAGGGGGAGATTGTTGGAACCCCGAGGTGTTTTGATGTGATCAAACAAGTTAAGCTAGGTCCTGCGTAGTTTAACCCTTGTGTCTAAGTGAGCAGGAACTTAGGAACACAGGAAGTCGAGCGGAAGACGCGGCTAGCGAGAAGGACGGCATGGGAGAGAGCCGACGGGCTCGGTGCGTCCGAGGGACGAGGTGTCCGCGGAAGAGTACACCGGTGGACGAGAAGAACGTGCGCGGCGTTCGAGGGACGAGAAACCGGGAAGGAAGGCTGCTCGAAGAGAAGGCCGGAACTTGGGTTCGGGTGAGCCCTATTCCGGATGGCCGAGATCACCCAAGCTAGCGAGACTGGAGCAAACAAGACCTGGACCGAGGAGAACTGAACCGGAGCAAAGAGCCCGGGCCAAAAGTCAACTGTGTTGACTTTGGGGTCCGGGGCGCCCGGAGCAGCCCGGGGCGCCCGGAACCCTTCCGGGCGCCCGGAAGTTGATTTTCGTACAGATCGAGCTTTGACTCGATCTGAACGTTGGGGGATAAAATTTATCCCCCCCAGGGCGCCCGGAACCCTTCCAGGCGCCCCGACCAAGGTTATAAATATAGCCTTGGTCTAGAAGCAAGATAATTAATCAAGAACAACTACTTGTAATCCAGTGCTTTCATTTGTGTTATTTCTTTCTGTGCTTTCAACACTGTAAGAGGCTACTCCGCCCAGAGGAGAATCAATTAGTGCGCCTTATTTGTCTTGGATTAGCAATCCTCTGATTGCAAACCAAGTAATTCCTCTGTGTCTATTTTCTGTTTTAATTAGTCTCTGCCTTTACAAGTTCTTTTAAGTTAGTTGAATATCCAAGAAGGGTTTTTGGTTTTATTTTGTAGGGCAATTCACCCCTCCCCTCTTGCCGGCCTCTAAAGGGACCAACAATACTTACTTGTATTGGTGCCAAATAAACTAAGTATAATAATGTCCTTGAGTAGACGGTTCTCACCTATATCAATCGGTTAGTTGAACCGATAGTGAGATGATATAGGGAACACTACTCTTAATCATTCCTAGTCGAGTATTAACATTCAGGGACAATGTTAATGCAATAAGACTAGCATGTAGGTCAACTCGATGACTTGATCTCACAAGTCATGGATATAGAGATATCAAGTTGACACATGGATAAATATTAGAGAATGTATACTGAATGACCCGCCATGAGAAAGTATAATGGATCGTTATATGAGTGTCATATACTTTCTCATGTGGCTATTAGTATGACTACTAGTCCTTAGACCTGAAGTCACCATAGATCCCTACATAAGGAGTTATATACTTTAGTTTGATCAAACGTCACTCGTAATTGGGTGGACTATAAAGGCGATTACTGGGTATGTAACAAATTATGCGGAGGGATGTGAGTGATGTAGATGGGATCTATCCCTCCTATATGACGGGAGTGACATCGGTATTCTTGATAGAGTGAGACCACGAAGTGAATGGCCATGCCCAAATGAGTCAATATAGGATATTGAGCTCATTTGATTTAGTGAGTCTACTTGGAGTTCAAGATTTAGATTGGTCAGAGGATGACACGGTCTATGCCTCACATTGATCAATCTAGATGTCTAGGATAGAAGGACACATGTCATATATTGTGAGGAGTCACAATTAGTAGTCACAAGGTGATGTTGGATCTCGACATTCTTGTAACTTGGGTAGTAATGATGTGTTGCTAGATACCGCTCATTACTTATGCTCCTAAATGGGTTTAGGACATTGCCAACATTACAAGAACCTATAGGGTCACACACTTAGGACAATTAGATGGAGATTAGGTTCATATGATGAACCAAGAGGATTAGATACATTTGATGAATCAAATTGGATTAAGAGTAATCCTAATTGGGCTAACTTGAGTTCGACTCAAGTTGATTCATGTGTTCAATGAGTCTAATTTAAATTTTGACTCATTGAATCAATTTAATTAAATGAATTAGATTCATTATATTAAGTTGGCTTGAATCAAATGGTTGGATTCGATCTACCATGGAAGAGATTTGGTCAAGTTTGACTTGACTTGAGAGGAAGATTAAAAGTCAAGTTTGACTTGACTTTATGCCACCTCATTGGTGAGTTGGCATTGATGTGGACTAATGATGTTACTCCACATCATCATTGGGTGCCACCTCATGGAAGTTACAAAGTCATTCTCTTTAATGGCTTCACATTAATGACACTTAATGCATTAATGTGGAGAGTTACACACATGATGGTGGTCGACCACTTGAATGAGTAGAATGACTTTCATTTTGAAATATTCTCTCATTCATTCCTTCTTCTTCCTCCTTGAGTTCTTCTTGCTCTCTCCCTCTCCTCTTCTTTCCGTGGCCTATCAAGGTGCTAGCACACCTTTGTTTAGGTCTTCTTCACCTAAGTTGTCCGTGTGGATACTTCTAGAGGACCGTACGCTTGACGGTCTAGAGATCCGACATTTTGGACGAGCGGGATTCGCGTAGGGCGCGCTTCGAAGGTATAATTCTTCTTCATGTGGATCTAGGAGTAGATCTAAGTTGTAAACTCGTACTCGTATCGTTTTTGAAAAGTTTTCTTCGCACTAGATCCAGTGGCATGGGAGATTCGGGGTTTCCGCGACGCGAAACGGTTTTCGTGGCCCGAAAATCCCAACAGTGGTATCAGAGCCACGTGCGAAGCTTGTACGAGTTTAATTTGATTTTTATGAAAAATTAAAGCTTCTGTACATTTCTATAAATTTATGGTTTTTATAGTTTTAAGAGTAATATTTCTCATAGAAGCGAAGCACAAGTGTTTATACACTTGTAGGCTTCGACTACCGAGAAGTTTTTTTCCGAAACGGCATCGTTTCGACCCAAATCTTTTTGGGACAGCGGGATAAGGTGCTCTTGGATCTCTTAGGAGCAACTCGCGATGGTTAAATCGCGGGTAGGGGTACTGCCCCTAACCCCGCAAGGGGATTTGCTCCGCGATTGCACCCGAAATCGCTAATCAGGGCCGTCGGAGAAAATTTACACATAAAATCTGTAAAATTATGAAAAATTACAGAAATATTACAGAAATATATAATTTTGAATTATATATTAATTTTATGATAGTCATGGCCCAAATGACCCAAATTAGATTTGGATATTGTGTTGTAATTCATAATACGACCTGCGTGCCGTTATGTGTTGTGCGTGCTTGTATTTTTATTTTTATTTTTATTTTTCGCGACCTACGCGTCGTGCCTTCTTTTTATTCTGGTTGTAGTTAGATTTAGACTCGAATATAACTCGAATTTCAAAAATTGTAATGTAATTTTGAAGCGGTGGAAGGTCCACACGAGACGGAGTTACGAGGAGGGCGCGAGCAACACAAGGTGGTCAAAAGGAAGGCGCTTGAGAAGTTGACCTTAGGTTGACCATCCGATCTTCTCATTGGCTTGAGAAGATCGTAGTAGGGCCATGACTAATCACAAAACTTAGTTAATTACTTGTGTATATGATGCATGTTTAATTAAGTAATTAATTAGTGCCTAGCGATTAAGATTAGATCAAAATCGTGCACAAGATGCACCCTTACGATTAGATTAGATCTACATCGTGTACAAGATGCACTCTATCGATTAGATTAGATCTACTTCGAGTATATGATACAACATCATTTAGATTAGATCTAAATCATGAGAACTCAAAATGCCTACCATGCCGCGATACCCATCACTACCTCGATCGCATGATGTTGTTGAATCTGCCAAAGCAGAGCAACGCATACTATCTTGGTAGGGTGCGGAGGGACAATCTTGGTCCCGCCTATCAACGCATGGGCGAGTATAAACTCAATAAGATTGAGTATCCCTAGTTAACTATGTTGGATCGAGTATAACTATAGGCATTCTTCCAATGGTTGGAAAGGTAGGACAAAATCACGTTTATATTAACTCTCGGGCGTATTAGCCAAAGATAACTCGAGTTTTAATATAAATGCGGATTTTATCTTATAAACAAGAGTTGCATAGATATGTAATTGGTAATCGTTACCTACCGATCATACTAAATCTTGGGCGTATTAGCCAAAGCTAACTCAAGGGTTAGTATGATGTGGATCTTGTCCCACATGAATTATAGAATTCAGTGGGAGCATCATTTAGTTAAAGGACTAATTAAATGATTAAGAATATGATATTTATTTCTGCTTTTATTCTGTTGTAGATAACCATGACGTCAAATACGAACACCTTCTCCCTGCGATCTGTCCTTGAGAAGGACAAGCTCAACGGAGCAAACTTCCTGGACTGGTACAGGAACCTGAGAATAGTTCTCACTCAGGAACGTAAACTGTACGTTCTGGAGCAGCCCATTCCGGAGGCTCCTCCTGCCAATGCCCCGCGAGCTGACAAAGATGCTTACAAGAAGCATCAAGATGACGCATTAGATGTGTCATGTCTAATGCTCGCGACCATGAACTCTGAGCTTCAGAAGCAACACGAGTTAATGGGCGCTTACGATATGGTTGAACATCTTCGTCAACTGTATCAAGGTCAAGCGAGGCATGAGAGATTTGAGATCTCAAGGGCACTGTTTCAGTGCAAGATGTCAGACGGGGCTCCAGTAGGCCCATATGTACTCAAAATGATTGGGTACATAGAGAACCTACAAAGGTTGGGGTTCCCTCTTGGCCAAGAGCTGGACACTGACCTGATCTTGCAATCCTTGCCAGATAGCTACAGTCAATTCGTTCTAAACTACAATATGAACGAGATTGACAAGCCACTGCCCGAGCTGCTCAGCATGTTAAGAATTGCTGAGCTAGATCTTAAGTGTTAGTTAGAGCCCTAGAGCCAATCATTTGATGATTGTATGGACTCATGTATATTATATTTTTGTATATTAATAAAGGCATTGGTTTTTGGTTATTATGCTTATTTGTAATAGTGTCAGATAAAATAAGTATAGTAATGTCCTTGAGTAGAACGTTCATACCTATATTAATCCATTAGTTGAATCGATAGTGAGATGATATAGGGAACACTACTCTAAATCATTCCTAGTCGAGTATTAACATTCAGGGACAATGTTAATGCAATAAGACTAGCATGTAGGTCAGCTCGATAACTTGATCTCACAAGTAATGGATATAGAGATATCAAGCTGACACATGGTTATGCATTAGAGAATGTATACTGAATGACCCGCCATAAGAAAGTATCATGGATCGTTATATGAGTGTCATATACTTTCTCATGTGGCTATTAGTATGACTATTAGTCCTTAGACCTGAAGTCACCATGGATCCCTACATAAGGAGTTATGTACTTTAGTTTCGTCAAACGTCACCCGTAACTGGGTGGACTATAAAGGCGATTACTGGGTATATAACAAATTATGCAGAGGGATGTGAGTGATGTAGATGGGATCTATCCCTCCTATATGATGGGAGAGACATCGATATTCTTGATAGAGTGAGACCACGAAGTGTATGGCCATACCCAAATGAGTCAATATGAGATATTGAGCTCATTTGATTGAGTGAGTCTACTCGGAGTTCAAGATTTAGATTGGTCAGAGGATGACACGGTCTATGCCTCACATTGATCAATCTAGATGTCTAGGATAGAAGGACACTTGTCACATATTGTGAGGAGTCACAATTAGTAGTCACAAGGTGATGTTGGATCTCAACATTTCTTGTAACTTGGGTAGCAATGATGTATTGCTAGATGCCGCTCATTGCTTATGTTTCTAAAAGAGTTTATAACATTGCCAACATTACAAGAACCTATTGGGTCACACACAAAGAACATGTGCATGGAGATTAGGTTCATATGATGAACCAATAGGATTAGATTCATATGATGAATCAAAGATTGGATTCAAATTAGACTTATTGAGTTAGACTCAATTAGATTCAATTGTTGAATGAGTTTAATTTAAATTTGATTCATTAGTCAATTTATATTAATGAATTGAGATTTATTAAATTAAAATTGACTTGAATCAAAGCTTGGATTTAACTCAACAAGGAAGAGCATTGGTCAAGTTTGACTTGACCAAATAGAGGTTGACACATCAAGTTTTGACTTGATGAATTGCCACATCATGAGGATGACTCATCCTACATGGCATGCCACATCATCCCCTTATATAATGGTGTGCCACCTCATGGAGGTTACACACCATTAATCCTCTTAATGTGGCCGGCCACATTAATGTGGGGGTTACACATGTGGTGGCCGGCCACACTAAGTGATGAGAGATTTTTTTTTTGGTGAAATTGAATTGTGTTCAATGCTTCTTCTTCCTTGTGGTGCTTCTCCCTCTCTCTAGCTTGCTGATGGTCATGGCTTCATGGTGGAGAAGAAGTGAGAGTTGATTCTAAGCAACTAGGTGGTGTGAAGGTCACAAAAGGAGAGTAACTAGAGGAGTGTGTGAGTTCCTTTTCCCTTCTCTCCTTTCTCACCTTTTAGATCCAATCCGAGAGCCCTAGAAAGTGCTAGCACACTTGTGGGTTCTCCTCTCCATCTTTGAGTGGTAGAAGACCACTCCTTGTTCGTGTGGATACCGCTAGAGGATCGTTCGCTTGACGGTCTCAAGATCTGGCTACCTTTGGACGTTGCGGGATTGCGAAGGGCACGCATCAAGGGTAAATATTTTTTCCCTCGTAGATCTAAGATTCGATCGTGTTTTAAACTCATACTCGCATTTTTTGAAAGTTTTACCTTGCACGAGATCCATGGCTTAGGCGATTCGGGGTTTCCGCGACGCGAAAAGCGGTTTTCGCGGCCCGAAAAACCCAACAGTGGTATCAGAGCCACGTGCAAGGCGAGTACGAGTTTGTTTTTTGGTTTTATGAAAACTAAAGTTTCTGTAATTTTCTGTAAAATTATGATTTTATAGTTTTTATGGGTAATTTTTCCGTAGAAGTGAAGCACAAGTGTCTCGACACTTGTAGACTTCGGCTACCGGAAAGATTTTTCCAAAACGGCTTCGTTTTGCCCCAACTCCATTTGGGACAGCGGGCTTGGGTGCCATTAGATCGCAAAGGAGCAACTCACAATAGTTAGATCGTGGGTAGGGGTACTGCCCCTAACCCCGCAAGGGGATTTGCTCCGCGATTGCACCCGAAATCGCTAAAAATGAACCTGCCGGGAAGATTTTTCCGAAACAGCAATATCTCGACCCAAATTGTTTTGGGACAGCAAGTTTGGGCACTGTTGGATTGCAAAGGAACCCTCGCGATGGTTAGATCGCGGGTAGGGGCGCTGCCCCTGGCCCCGCAAGGGGATCCGTTCCGTGATTGCGCACGAAATCGCTAAACGGGACCGCCGGGAAATTTTACTCGTAAAAATTGTAAAAATTATTTTTAAAATTATAGAAAATTATTAAAATATATAATTTTAAATTATATATTAATTTTGTGATAGTCATGGCCCAAAAACCCAATATGATTGATTGTGTTGTAATTCATAATACGGCCTGCGTGCCGTTATGTGTTTGCGAGTGTTGTATTGTATTCGCGACCTGCGCGTCGTGCCTTCTCTTATATTCTTGTTATAAATTAGATTTAGACTCGAATGTAACTCGAGTTTCAAATTGTAATGTACAAATTGGAGCGGTGGAGGGTCCACACGAGACGGAGTTCCGAGGCGGGCACGAGCAACACAAGGTGGTCAAAGGGAGGAGCTTGGAGAAGCTGTTGACCCTAGGTTGACCAATCGATCTTCTCATTGGCTTGAGAAGATCGTAGTAGGGCCATGACTAAATCACAAATAGATTAATTAGTTAATTGCTTATGTATATGATGCATGTTTAATAATTAATTAATTAATTAGTGCCTTACGATTAGATTAGATCTAAGTCGTGCACATGTTGCACCCTTGCGATTAGATTAGATCTAAGTCATGCACAAGATGCATCCTTTTCGATTAGATTAGATCTCAATCGACTCAACTCTAATGCCTAACCGTGCCGTGATACCTATCACTATCTCGATCACATGTATTGTTGAATCTGCCAAAGCAGAGCAATACATATTATCTTGGTAGGGTACGGAGGGACAATCTTGGTCCCGCCTATCAACGCATGGGTGAATACAAACTCAATTAGATTGAGTGTTCCTAGTTACTCAGTTGGATCGAGTCAACTATAGGCATTCTTCCAATAGTTGGAAAGGTAGGACAAAATCACGTTTATATTAACTCTCGGGCGTATTAGCTCGAGTTTTAATATAAATGCAGATATTGATTCTATAAACAAGAGTTGCATAGAGATGTAATTGGTAATCGTTACCTACCGATCATACTAAGCCTTGGGCGTATTAGCCAAAGCTAACTCAAGGGTTAATATGATATGGATCTTGTCCCACAAGAATTATAGAATTCAGTGGGAGCATCATTTAATTAAAGGCCTAATTAAATGATTTTAAAAGAATATGATATTCATTTCTGCAAATTTTCTGTTGTAGATAACCATGACGTCAAATACGAACATTTTCTCTCCGCGATCTGTCCTTGAGAAGGACAAGCTCAACGGAGCAAATTTCCTGGACTGGTACAGGAACCTGAGAATAGTTCTCACCCAAGAACGTAAACTGTACGTTCTGGAGCAGCCCATTCCGGAGGCTCCTCCTGCCACTGCCACGCGAGCAGACCGAGATGCTTACAAGAAGCATCAAGATGACGCATTAGATGTGTCTTGTCTTATGCTCGCAACCATGAACTCTGAGCTTCAGAAGCAACATGAGTTGATGAGCGCTTACGATATGGTTGAACATCTTTGTCACGTATATCAAGGACAAGCAAGTCACTGGAAGAGGAACTCCAAAGAATACCTAGAAGATCTTAAGAAGAAGAGAAATAAGATTTCTACTTCAGGTATAAATGTTATAGAAGTCAACCTCTCTATTTCTTCATCGTGGGTATTAGATACCGGATGTGCTTCACACATTTGTACTAATGTACAAGCGCTGAGGAATAGCAGGGCATTGACGAAGGGTGAGATAGACCTACGAGTAGGCAATGGAGCACGAGTTGCTGCTATTGCTGTAGGAACTTATCATCTATCTCTTCCCTCTGGGCTTGTACTAGAATTAGATGATTGTTGTTATGTGCCTGCCTTGACTAAGAACATAATTTCCGTTTCTTGTTTGGACAAGAAAGGATTTTCGTTTATAATAAAGAACAAATGTTGTTCCGTCTATTTAAACGATATGTTCTATTATAGTGCACCTCTGATAAACAGACTCTATATTCTAGATCTAGAGAGCCCTATCTATAACGTAAATACCAAGAGGTTCAAGTCAAATGACATGAACCAAACATACCTCTGGCACTGTCGCTTAGGTCATATAAATGACAAGCGCTTATCCCAGCTCCATAAGGATGGTTTGCTGGACTCATTTGATTTTGAATCATATGAGATATGCGAGTCATGGCTACGAGGCAAGATGACCAAGACTCCCTTTAGTGGGCACAGCGAGAGAGCAACTGATTTGTTAGGACTCATACATAGTGATGTATGTGGCCCTTTCAATGTTGCTGCTAGAGACGGTTATAGATACTTCATAACATTTACTGATGACTTAAGTAGATATGGTTATGTGTACTTGATGACACATAAGTCTGAATCCTTTGAAAAGTTCAAAGAATTCAAGAATGAAGTACAGAACCAGCCTGGCAAGAGTATTAAGATACTTCGATCAGATCGAGGTGGTGAATACTTAAGCCATGAGTTTCGTGACTATTTAGCTGAGTGTGGGATTCTATCCCAACTCACTCCTCCTGGAACACCACAGTGGAATGGTGTATCCGAAAGGAGGAATCGTACCTTATTAGATATGGTACGGTCTATGATGAGTCACACAGATCTTCCGACATATCTATGGGGATATACTCTAGACACGGCAGCTTTCATACTCAACCGAGTTCCATCAAAGGCCGTGATAAAGACACCATGTAGGATATGGACTGGGAGAGATGCCCAGGTGTCTTTCATGAGGATTTGGGGTTGTGAGGCTTACGTTAGACGTCAAGTCTCAGACAAATTAGGACCCAAATCCGACAAGTGCTATTTCATCGGATATCCCAAGGAAACTAAGGGATATTACTTCTACATTCCCAGTCAGCACAAGGTAGTTGTGGCAAAGACTGGGGTCTTTCTAGAAAGGGACTTTGTTTCTAGATAGACTAGTGGGAGCACGTTCGATCTTGAAGAAGTTCAAGATGCGAACAATAGCACTGATGCCTCGATGGAAATTGAACTGGAACCACAAAGTGTTGTGGATGATGTTGTTCCACAAGGAGTTGAGGAACAACAATCGGTTCAAGTAGACATACCTCTTCGCAGGTCTGATAGGGTACGTCGTCAGCCTGAGAGATACTCATTTCTCTTGTCTGACCATGATGACGTTATGCTCATAGAGGATGAGCCTACCACCTATCAGGAAGCTGTGATGAGACCAGATTCTGAGAAATGGCTAGAGGCAATGAGATCCGAAATGGAATCCTTGTACACCAACCAAGTATGGACTTTGGTTGATCCACCTGAAGGGGTAAAACCCATTGGGTGCAAGTGGGTCTTTAAGAGAAAGACTGACATGGATGGACTTATCTATAAGGGTCGCTTGGTAGCTAAAGGTTTCAAGCAGATTCATGGTATTGACTACGATGAAACCTTTTCTCCAGTAGCGATGTTTAAGTCCATTCGGATCATGCTTGCTATTGCAGCCTACCATGACTATGAGATATGGCAGATGGATGTCAAAACCGCATTTCTGAATGGAAACCTGCTCGAGGATGTGTACATGACACAACCTGAGGGTTTTGTAGATCCACAGCATACTAGCAGAGTATGCAAGCTGCATAAGTCCATTTATGGACTAAAGCAGGCTTCTCGGAGCTGGAATCTTCGATTCGATGATGCAATCAAACAGTTTGGTTTCATCAAGAACGAAGATGAGCCTTGTGTCTACAAGAAGGTTGTAGGGGATATAGTTGTCTTCCTCATATTGTATGTGGATGACATACTACTCATTGGGAAGGACATCCCTATGCTTCAGTTTGTCAAGACCTGGCTAGGGATTTGCTTATCAATGAAGGGCTTAGGTGAGGCATCCCGCATTCTAGGGATTCAGATCTATAGAGATAGATCTAAGAGATTGCTTGGCCTAAGTCAGAGTACATACATTGACAAGGTACTCCTTCGGTTTGCCATGCAGAACTCCAAGAAGGGATTTCTGCCGATGTCACATGCCGTGAGTCTTTCGAAGACTCAAGGTCCCTCTTCTAGAGAGGAGAGAGACCGCATGGATCAGATCCCTTATGCCTCAGCCATAGGATCGATCATGTACGCCATGCTATGTACTCGACCTGATGTCTCGTATGCTTTGAGCATGACGAGTAGATAACAGTCAGATCCAGGTGAAAGTCACTGGATAGCGGTCAAGAATATTCTTAAGTACTTAAGAAGGACTAAAGAATATTTCTTGATATATGGAGGCAATGATGAGCTAGTTATAAAGGGTTACAATGATGCTAGCTTCCAGACCGACCAGGATGACTATAGATCGTAGTCAGGGTTCATATTTTGCATTAAGGGTGGTGCTGTCAGCTGGAAGAGTTCGAAGCAGGATACAGTAGCTGATTCTACAACAGAAGCCGAGTACAGCAAAGGAGGCAGTTTGGATTCGCAATTCATCACTGAACTTGGGGTGGTTCCTAGCATTGCTAACCCCATTGAGCTCTATTGTGACAACAATGGAGCTATAGCACAGGCGAAGGAACCTCGCTCACACCAACGGACCAAACATATACTACGACGCTTCCATCTCATTCGAGAGATCATCGAGAGAGGAGATGTGAAGATTTGCAGAGTACCTACAGAGGCTAACATCACAGATCCCGTGACCAAGGCTTTGGCACAGAAGAAGCATGATGGTCACACTAGGTCATTTGGGCTTAGAGCCTACACTGATTGGCACTAGTGCTAGTGGGAGATTGTTAGCTAGAGCTCTAGAGCCAATCATTAGATGATTGTATTTTGGACTTATTGTATCATATTCTATATAAATAAAGGCATTTGGATTTTGGTTATTATACTTACTTGTATTTGTGCCAAATAAACTAAGTATAATAATGTCCTTGAGTAGATGGTTCTCACCTATATCAATCGGTTAGTCGAACCGATAGTGAGATGATATAGGGAACACTACTCTTAATCATTTCTAGTCGAGTATTAACATTCAGGGACAATTTTAATGCAATAAGACTAGCATGTAGGTCAACTCGATGACTTGATCTCACAAGTCATGGATATAGAGATATCAAGTTGACACATGGGTATACATTAGAGAATGTATACTGAATGACCCGCCATGAGAAAGTATCATGGATCGTTATAAGAGTGTCATATACTTTCTCATGTGACTATTAGTATGACTACTAGTCCTTAGACCTGAAGTCGCCATAGATCCCTACATAAGGAGTTATGTACTTTAGTTTCGTCAAACGTCACCCGTAACTGGGTGGACTATAAAGGCGATTACTGGGTATGTAACAAATTATGCGGAGGAATGTGAGTGATGTAGATGGGATCTATCCCTCCTATATGACGGGAGTGACATCGGTATTCTTGATAGAGTGAGACCACGAAGTGCATGGCTATGCCCAAATGAGTCAATATAGGATATTGTGCTGATTTGATTTAGTGTATCTACTTAGAGTTCAAGATTTAGATTGATTAGAGGATGACACGGTCTATGCCTCATATTGATCAATCTAGAAGTTTAGGATAGAAGGACACTTGTCATATATTGTGAGGAGTCACAATTAGTAGTCACAAGGTGATGTTGTATCTCGACATTTCTTGTAACTTGGGTAGTAATGATGTGTTGCTAGATACCGCTCATTACTTATGCTCCTAAATGGGTTTAGGGAATTGCCAACGTTACAAGAACCTATAGGGTCACACACTTAGGACAATTAGATGGAGATTAGGTTCATATGATGAACCAAGAGGATTAGATTCATTTGATGAATCAAATTGGATTAAGAGTAATCCTAATTGGGCTAACTTGAGTTTGACTCAAGTTGATTCATGTGTTCAATGAGTCTAATTTAGATTTTGACTCATTGAATCAATTTAATTAAATGAATTATATTCATTATATTAAGTTGGCTTGAATCAAATGGTTGGATTCGATCAACCATGGAAGAGATTTGGTCAAGTTTGACTTGACTTGAGAGGAAGATTAAAAGTCAAGTTTGACTTGACTTTATGCCACCTCATTGGTGAGTTGGCATTGATATGGACCAATGATGTTATTCCACATCATCATGGTTGCCACCTCATGGGAGTTACTAGTGAGTGCCACCTCATGGAGGTTACATTTCCTCTTTGATGACAACTTAATGCATTAATGAGGGGGTTACATTTGGGAAATGTGGCCGGCTACAATTTGAATGAAAAATGGATTCATTTTCATTCAAGTGATGATTATTGCATCTTCTTCCTCTCAAGCTCTCCCTCTCCTCTTCTTGCCGTGGCTGATCAAGGGTGCTAGCACACCTTTGTTTAGTTTCTCTCCACCTAATTAGTTCGTGTGGATACTTCTAGAGGAGTGTCTATTTTGACACTCTCGAGATCCGACACCGTTTGGACGAGCGGGAATTTTGCGAGGGCACGCTTCAAAGGTAAAAGCTCTCAACACATAGATCTAGGAGTAGATCTAAAGTTTTGAAACTCGTACTTGTATTTCATTCGGTTTTTCCTTGCACGGATCTACGGCTTTGGGTGATTCAGGGTTTCCGCGACGCGAAAAGCGGTTTTTCGGGCCCGAAAAACCCAACACTATACCCTATCATGGCCGAAATTTCAAGGAAAGGAAATAAAACTTCCACGCAACATACAAACATGAATACTTAGTCAAGTTCATATCTTATCATAAAGGAATCTATAAGCATGTTAGATTAGGTTTTGAGCTTCTTGAAACCCTAGATCCATCATGGACGAAACTTCACAATAAAGGAAATAAAACTTCCAAGCAACATTCAAACATGAATACTTAGTCAAGTTCATATCTTATCATAAAGGAATCTATAAGCATGTTAGATTAGGTTTTGAGCTTCTTGAAACCCTAGATCCATCATGGCCGAACCTTTACATAAAGGAAAATAAAATTTCCAAGCAACATACAAGCATGAATACTTAGTCAAGTTCATATCCTATCATAAAGGAATCTATAAGCAAGTTAAATTAGGTTTTGAGCTTCTTGAAACCCTAGATCCATCATGGCCGAAACTTCACAATAAAGGAAATAAAATTCCAAGCAACATACAAACATGAATACTTAGTCAAGTTCATATCTTATCATAAAGGAATCTATAAGCATGTTAGATTAGGTTTTGAGCTTCTTGAAACCCTAGATCCATCATGGCCGAACTTCAAGGAAAAGAAATTAAATTTCCAAGCAACATACAAACATGAAAATTTAGTCAAGTTCATATCTTATCATAAAGGAAATCTATAAGCATGTTAGATTAGGTTTTGAGCTTCTCGAAGCCCTAAAATATTCATGGCCGAAACATATAAAGAAGAAGATCATGCTTTAAACAACATCCAACATAAATCTTTAACTAAGTTCATATCATAACATAATGAGATCCATGAGCATAGGTTTCTTTCTTTTATTTTTATTTTTAAGCATTCTAACCTCACGGAAATTTCGTAAGCGACTTGTACCATAGGTGAGGGGATACTTACATCCTTGTGTTTGATTTCCTTAGGGAAGTACTCTTGATTGTGGAGCCTTCCTAAAGAGGAGTCCTCCTTTGTTTTTGGGTTTCGGCAATGGAGGTGGGGAGAAGGTTTGGTCATGGTGAAGAGAAGGAGGGAGAAGGAAGAGGAGAAAATGAAACCTCTTCTTTAATTTCCCCTTTTATTCTTCATGAGAGGAGGAAGGGAAAATGCACTTTTCCTTCTCCTTTCTTTTACTCCTCCTTTAATGAAAAGAGGAAGCAAGAATCCTCTTTTCTTTTGAGAGGAAGAAGACTACTCTAACTTCTCCTTCTAAATGAAAGAAGCTCTTTTCTTACTCTTAACTATATTGTCACTTTTCTCTCTAACAATAACTTCTCTTGGTTTATTGGTTAACACATACATGTATCTAGTAAGAGATCCAAGGTTCAAACCTTGGTCATCTCTTTTTAGTTCTATTTTTATTATTTTTTGCAAATTTACACATAAGGCCTATTTTTATTCATGATAAAAAAAAATTATCTAAAATCTTGCAAAGTACCCTATGGGTGTTACATTCGGGACCAGCTATCTCGGGTCTAGTTAGGGATGCGCGAATAGCAAGTACAGTTGCCGGGCCCATCAGCAGCATGATTATTATTTTTATCAATTATGAAAATAGTTTTTAAAACTTCACAAATCAGTTTTAGATTTATTTTATTCACATGCATATTCGAGTTTTGTGAGTTAGATAGCGCTTACTAGGAAATTTTACTTATAGTTGCATTTCCTCTTACTGCAGATAAAGGAAAGGAAAAGTTATAGCAAAGGAAGGTGACAAGGAGGTGTGGATGGATGTGTGATGCCTGGACTATAGAAGCCTTGGGACCTAGCATAAGAATTTATTAACAAAGAGTTGAGTAGAATGTATTAGATGAGTCATTTAGTCTTCCACTGCTAGTTAATTGTATGTTTTGAGTTCTCCGAGAGTTTTAGGAATTACTATCAACATGTGAACAAGGATAGTTAAGTAAAGTTAGTAGTCCAGTAGTGCTCCGCCCTCACAGTCCAGTAGTGAGGAGGGTGGGGTGTTACATTTGTGGACCTGAGGCGCAGCTGAAAAAGAAGAAAGATAGATGTGGCGACTAGATCCGATTGCTGTGGCTAAAGATGGCAGCAACTAGGGTTGGTAGCACATAGAGGACAGTGACGGAAAAGGCCATAATAGTTGGAAAATTAATTTTCATATTTATTTTTTTATTTTCTGTGATGTGTGTGTGCATAGTTTAAAATTCCTCACCTTAAATAACTAAGTGGGAGAGGATTAGTAAATAAATTCCACGGTCTCCGTTACTGGTTTGTAAGTGATGCGACAAACTTGCGTGTTGGCTCTGAGTGCCTCCCTCCCCATCGGATGAGTTTGTTTGTAGATCACTAGATCAAACTTCCTTTATGGATGGTTATAGGAAATTATTTAGGAGCATGTGATCTTCTTCATCTGAAGGGGAACAATCCTATTTAATGGACTAAGTATCAAATAATGGTATACACTTAGGCACAATTAATAGTATCCTCCCGATCGGAGTCACTGCTATTATTTGTGCGACCGAAGGAAAAACCAACTATTAATTTTATTTGTCATAAAGTTAGGTTGACAAGAATAAAATTAATGGGTAAAACCTCCTCTTACAAATGTTTGATTTTGTATATGTCCATACTATCGTGGCATGCAAAATTCACGGTGTTTTGAGGTGTTGGTAAATTTAAATAGTATTATTTGAGGAATCAATATTGTTTTAAATTTAGAGTCTTGACCAAAGTTTGTTTTATGATTCTTAGGATGACTTTCAACCCACTGGCCATTATATTGAAAGCGAACAAACTTACTGGTCCCAATTATATAGATTGGAAAAGAAACTTGGACATTGTCCTAACTACTGAAAGCTATAAGTTTGTACTATTGGAGGTCTGCCTAAATGTGCCTAATAGTGATTCTAGTCAAGAGGAGATTGAGGCTCATAAGAAATGGGTAAAGGTAGATGAGATGACACGGTGTTATATTTTGGCTTCAATGTCAAATGTGCTGCAACATCAGCATCAGGATTTACCAACTGCTTATGACATGATGAACAATCTTAAAGAACTCTTCGGATATCAGAATCGGGCTGCTAGGCAAGAGGCAATGATAAAGTTAATGACAGCCACCATGTCAGAGGGGACACCCATGAGGGATCACATCCTCAAGATGATGCCTTATCTGAATGAAATAAAGATTCTTGGAGTTGAAATCGATGGGGAAACCCAGGTCAATATTATTCTCCAGACGCTACCTAGAGGTTTTGAGCAGTTCCGCCTGAACTATAACATGAACAAAAGGGCTTATATGTTGGCGGAACTTCTGACAGAAGTTTAGATAACAGAAGGACTATTTCGTCATAATTCTCAAATTAACTTTGCAGAAAATGTTTCAACTTCTAAGTTGAAAGGCAAGAAGAAGAAGAAATAGGCTGGCTCAGCAAAGAAGGTGAAAAGATCTCTAGGTACTGGACCAAAAGTTGGAGTGAATAAGCCGAAATGCAAGTGCTTCATTTGCAAGCAGGCAGGACATTGGAAGGCGGACTGTCCTCGTAAGAAAGAGAACAATAAAGGTATATCTTATTCTCTAGTAGTTGAAACATGTTTAGCGGTGTTATCTACTAGCACCTGGTGTGTAGATACAGGAGCCACTAATCATGTCTGCAATACATTGCAGGGGTTCCAGGAAACCCGTCGACTATATGAAGGAGAGATAACTGTCTACATAGGCAATGCTAAAAAGGTGGCGGTTGTTGGGAGATGTCTACTTATCATTCGATAGGAATAAAAATTTGATTTTGAGAAATTGTCTTTAGAAAGAATTTAATTTCAGTTTCTAAATTGTTTGTGGATGGATATTCTGTTTCTTTTGATGATAAAGTAGTTATCAAGAAGAATAGGGTTATTATTTATTCTGGTACATTGGTAGGAAATTTGTATACTCTAAATCCAATTTCTCCCACAAAGCAACAAATGTAAATTAATAACACATCTTCTAATTCTAATAAGAGAAAGGAACCTTCGGTGAGAACCAAACATATCTTTGGCATCTAAGACTTGGTCATATTAACTTAAGTAGGATTCGAAGGCTAATAGCCGATGGACTCTTGGGTTCATTAGTGTTGGAAAACTTTCCAACTTACGAATCTTGCTTGGAATGTAAAATGACCAAGAGACCTTTTAAGGCCAAGGGGTATAGAGCCAAAGATGCGTTAGAACTGGTTCATTCTGATTTGTGTGGTCCTATGTCTATCCAGGCAAGAGGTGGTTATGATTATTTTATCTCTTTTATAGACGATTATTCGAGATACGGATACATTTACTTGATGCGCCGCATGTCTGAATGCTTTGATAAGTTCAAAGAGTACAAGGCTAATGTAGAGAAACATCAGGGTAAAAGTATCAAGACACAACGGTATGATCGTGGTGGCGAAAACCTCTTTGGAGAGTTTAGGAATTACTTATTAGAGGTTGGAATTCAATCCCAATTGTCAACACCTGGTACACTCCAACAGAACCGTGTGGAAGAACGAAGGAATATGACTCTTATGGAAATGGTTTGATCGATGATGAGTTATTCTGAATTACCAAATTCGTTTAGGGGATATGCTCTGGAAACGACAACGCACATTCTAAACTTGATACCTTCTAAATCAGTACCTTCTACTCCCATAGAATTGTGGAATGGGCATAAGCCTAGTCTAAGACACATTCGGATTTGGGGTAGTACAACACATGTGCTGACGGGAGACACTGACAAGTTGGAATCACGAATAGAAGTTTGTTTGTTTGTAGGATATCCGAAAGGAATGAAAGGTGGTTTGTTTTATAATCCTAAATATTAGAAGATCATTGTTAGCACCAATGCTCAATTTTTAGAGAAATTTTATATAATCGACCACAAGCCCATGAGTAAAATTGTTCTAGAAGAAATAAGAGAGGACACGCCTAACTTAGTACCAACAGTACAAGATGAAATATTACAAGAAACTACAACACGTATCACAAATGAAACACAACCACAGACAGTGTCTCATCGTAGTGGGAGGGTTATGAGGCAACTTGAAAGATTCATGTTTTTGGGAGAGTCTTTAGACTTGATCCTTGGTAAACATGAACCTGATCCCCAGACATATGATGAAGCATTCCAAGATAAAGATGTAATATCTTGTCAAAAAGCGATGAACCCTGAAATAGAATCTATGTATTCTAATAAAGTCTGGGAGCTTGGGGAACCACCAAATGGTGTAAAAGCTGTTGGATACAAGTGGATTGATAAAAGGAAAAGAGGGACAGATGGGAAGGTGGAAACCTTCAAAGCAAGGCTTATTGCGAAAGGGTACACTCAAAAAGAGGGAATCGATTACGAGAAACTTTTTCACAAGTAGCCATGATTAAGTCTATCCGGATACTCTTATCTATTACCACTCATATGGATTATGAGGTTTGGCAAATGGATGTCAAGATAGCTTTCCTTAACGGAAGTCTTGAAGAAAACATCCATATGAAGCAACTTGAGGGGTTCATTGAAAAAGGCAAAGAGCATCTAGTGTGTAAGCTAAATCGGTCTATTTATGGATTGAAGCAAGCTTCAAGGTCTTGGAACATCCAGTTTAATGAAGTAATCCAGTCATATGGATTTATTCAGTGTCCGGATGAGTCTTGTGTATATAAGAAATGTGATGAAAATGTGGTGGTATTTCACATACTATACGTAGATGACATTTTGTTAGTTGGAAACAATATCAAAGTATTGTCAGAAGTAAGGGTATGGTTATCCAAACAATTCGATATGAAGGACTTAGGAGAATACGCACATATTCTTGGGATCAAAATAATAAGGGATCGCAAGAAAAGGATGTTGTGCTTGTCCCAAGCTTCATATATCGATACAATCCTTGCTCATTTTAGCATGCAAGACTCCAAGAAAGGTTTTCTACCTTTTAGACATGGAGTAGATTTATCTAAAGAGATTTCTCCGAAGATATCAAAGGAGATAGAGGACATGAAGGCAGTTCCTTATGCTTCGGCTGTCGGAAGCCTAATGTATGCAATGTCATGCACGATACCAGATATCTGTTTTGCCGTGGGCATGGTATGCAGATATCAAAGTAACCCTGGACAAGGACATTGGACTGCTATAAAGCATATATTAAAGTACCTTGGAATGACTAGATATTATATGCTAGTTTACCAAGAAGATGATTTGCTCCCTGTGGGTTACACGAATTCTGACTTCCAATCAAATAGGGACAATAGTAAGTCTACATCAGGCTATGTGTTTACTTTAGGAGGTGGAGCCATTGCATGGAGGAGTGTTAAACAGAAATGTGTTTTTGACTCAACCATGGAAGCTGAGTATGTGGCAGCCTCTGAGGTTGATAAATAAGTTGTGTGGCTCAGGAACTTCCTAATGGAGTTAGATGTGATTCCTAGTTTGCCCAAAATCATCACAATTTATTGTCATAATAGTGGTGCAGTAGCAAACTCGAAGGAACCACGAGCCCATAAGGCAAGTAAACATATAAAGCGCAAGTACCACCTGATACAAGACATCGTAAAGCGAGAAGAAGTTGTTGTTGGAGTGTATACTGAAATCCTAAGCTTTTGTAAACATTTGTTTTGAATAAAGAATCACATTTGGTCAAATTATCTACATTTGTTTGTAGTTGTTCAATTAATTTATATTGAAGATAACATAGCATGTGGTGTCACATGCAGAAGATAATGTTATCAGTACCTTATAAATTATAAACAGTAGCTCACGACCAAAATGGAAAGGAACAAATCATTAGAAGGTCGTAGTGTAATTAGGTATCAGTTTACCTTGACTGTATAATTACACTAGTACACTTAGAGTGTATTGAGTAGGACCATTTGAGGTCGTTTCTTTTATACTGACTTTAAAAAGGAACAAAGACCTCAGTTATTATGGAAGTGTGTGCTCTTAATCCTAATATAATAACAAGCATATATATTTGATATTTATTTCTTTAATTTATCAATGGGTGAGATTTAGTTCGATGAATCAATAAGCCTGATAAGTTGGGAAATGATATCACTTATAGTGTGTGTTGTTGATTATAGAAGGAAACTGTGTCCTAGAGATACTAGGTTGATAATGTCCTCAAGAGAAGCTCATAAGGATTGTCATGTTAAACCCTGCAGGTGGACTTAGTCCGATATAACGATAAGGTTGAGTGGTACTACTCTTGGACTAAGATATTAATTAAATGAGTTGTCAGTAACTCACTTAATTAGTGGACATTCGATATCTTAAACACAGGGAGACTAACACACTCATAATAAGAAGGAGCCCAAAAATATAATTTGGGATTGGTGCGGTAGTTCAATGATAGTTCTCTAGTGGAATGAATTACATTGATAAAAATAAGTTGTGTTCGGGGCGAACACGGGATGCTTAATTTTATCGGGAGACCAAAACCAATTCCTCCTCTCGGTCCCTATCGTAGCCTCTTATTTATAGAGTTCTATACCCACCTATACCCACCTTCTATACCCACTAATAGGGGCCGGCCAAGCTAGCTTGGGAACAAAGGCCGGCCTAGGTATAAGATTGGGTGGCCGGCCATAGCTTGAACCCAAGCTAGTAGGGACGGCCAAAATAAATTAAAAAGAATTTTAATTTTAATTTTTATTATGTGGAAGAAATAATTTATTAAAGAGAATTTAAATTAAATTATCTCTCTTGTAAAATTTACAAAAGATTAAAGAAAGAGATTAGATCTCTTTCCTTATTTGTAGATTGGTGAGATATTTTATTTTCTCTTTAAAAATTATTCACATGTTGTAAAATTAAAATTATGAAAATTTATTTTTATTAACCATGAAGATATTTTTTGAAGAGAAATTTTATTTTTAAAATTTCCGGAAACAAATAAGGAAAGTTTTAATTGTTGATTGAAACTTGTCCAATTTGCATCCCATTGATGTGGCCGGCCAATGTAAATTTAATTGAGAAATTTTATTTTATTTTTCTCAATTAAATCATGTCAAGAAAATTGAGGAAATTTTATTATTAAATTTCCTAATTTGCCTAGGCCAAGGAATATAAAAGAAGGGGTGAGGGTGCCTTCATGAGATACAACCTCTATTGTTTTCTCTCCCTCTTTTGTTCCTTGGTATGGCCGGCCATCCTCTCTTTCTCTTCCTCTTGTGGTGGCCGAATCTCCTTCTTCCATTGGAGCTCTTGTGGTGGCCGGATATTACTCGGAGAAGAAGAAGAAGAAGGGGAGAAAGTTAGCATCTCTTGGAGCTTGGTTAGTATTTTGGTTTTTCTTCCTTGGTGAAGCTTTCTCTTTGTTGGCCGAACCTAGCTAGGAGGAGAAGAAGGTGGTTGGTGGTTTCTCATCTCGGAAGATCGTTGCTCACACAACGTCCGAGGTTAGAAGAGGAATACGGTAGAAGATCAAGAGGTTTTTACACAAGGTATAACTAGTAATTTTTCTTTCCGCATCATGCTTGTTATTTATGGAAATAATACCAAATACAAGAGGCTTACGTTCTAGAATTTCGAATATATTTTTTTGATGCTGTGTTCTTTTGTTTTTTCTTTTCCTTGTGATTTGATTGTTCTCTTTGGTTAACCTAAAGTTATTTTAGGAAATTAAATATTAGCTTTCTATAAAAGGTTTTGTCTAGTCGGTGGTGGTTGCTCCCATATCCAAGAAGGCCATGTGCCTCGCCACGTCTGTATTGGGAAACCAATTATGGAAATTAATATTTAATGGAATTAATAACTTAAGGAGACTTGGGTCGAACGTGTAAAGTTCCGCAGGAGATCCAAGTCAAAACCTAAAAGAACAAATAGATTAAGTTTTGGATCAAACGTGTTAAGTTCCACAATGTTGGTGCTGGAAGCATCCGACGATCGAACCTAAGTTTTGATAATGGCAAAGGGATTCAAAGTTAAGATTCTCTGTTATCTAACATGTTGAATGAGTATTTCAGTAAAGTCCTAACTGCGGTTAGGCAGGTGAAAACCCTAGGGGGTGGTAACCCTAGGTCCTAGGGGGTGGTAACCCTAGGTGGAGAAAAGTCCTAGCTGCGGTTAGGCAAAGGGAAAACCCTAGGGGGTGGTAACCCTAGGTTATAGGGGGTGGTAACCCTATACGGAAAGTCTTGGCAGGTCGATGGCTTCAGGCAAAAGTCCTAGGGGGTGGTAACCCTAGGTGGAAAGTCCTGGTGTCGCGAACCAGGTGAAAGTCTGGACTAGCCGGAAAGCTGATGTCCAGCAGAAAGTCCGGAAGCATCGAGTGCTGAGCAAAAGTCCAGTCGATCTGGAGGATCGACTGGCAACAGGTAAATCTCCTGAGTGGAGTAGGTGAGGACGCGTTCCCCGTAGAGGGAACAGTAGGCGTCGGGTCGACCTAGGATTTCCGGTTGGAAATCCGAAGTCAGACTCGGACAGTCCGAAGACTGTCAATTCTTCTTTACAATGTTTTATCTTATTCTAACACTGTCTTGCAGGGGATTTTGCTCGGACTAACCTTTTTTTGTAGGTGAGGAACCTGCTGGAAAAGGTTGTCCGGGCGCCCGGGATGGATCCGGGCGCCCGGAGGTCCGGGCGCCCGGAACAGGTCCAGGCGCTCGGGACCAAACTTTATCCCTACCGCGACTTCGCCACGTGGAGCATCATGGTTGGTTGGCCACGTCACACTCCAGGCGCCCGGAAGGGATCCAGGCGCCCGGAACTTCATATAAAAGAAGGGTCGAGGTGCAGCTTCAAAAACAACAATCATCTAAGCAATCTCCTTGTGACAAGCTGCTAACAACTCAATCCAGAAGTGCTGCAATGACACCCCGACAACCCGGAGCTTCGGATTTAATCTTTTTGTTGTCGGTATAATCCTTTTACAGCTTTGAATTGTAATTAGTTTGTAATACTCTTAACGAACTTATAGTTGTTGCCCACTGAATGCGATCAAGGATCGCGGGCCTTCGAGTAGGAGTCGTCACAGGCTCCGAACGAAGTAAATCCACTGTGTTCATCTGCTTGTGTTTCTTTCATTTCCGCTGCGTTTTTTACTCGAGTGTTTTATGATTTCGATAATCGAACGAAATAGCCACGAGCGCTATTCACCCCCCCTCCCTCTAGCGCTTCTAGATCCAACAATTGGTATCATAGCGGGGTCGCTTTGAACTGGTGCAACCACTATTCAAGCTTTTTTTTTGTGGCTTTGTCGTGTTTATAGGGTAAAAATAAAACCTTACGCCTTTCGTTTTTTCCCTCCAAAATTATTTTCGAAAAATACATTTTCATCCTTTCATGATTTATTAGTATTGATAAAATATTGAATTTGACAAAATTTGAAATAATATTTTTAAATATTTTTTTAATAATATTTTATTATTATTTCTTGAAACTCGTAAATTTCTTTTTCTATCCTTCTACCACACTACTAATCCAGGATTAAGTCCTGGGACAAGTTTTTTGCTCATTTTTTCATGCAAGATTCAATGGCTCTCCAAGAAGGCTATAGCACCACTCGACCACCGCTCTTCTCCGGCGAAGACTTCGGCTACTGGAAAGGCCGAATGGAGTCGTACCTACAAACCGAGTTCGATGTCTGGATGATCACCAAGACCGGGCTCGAAATACAAACTGACGGCACCGGCATGCCACTACCGTTCAAGAACTGGGACGCGAACCTTATCAAAAAGGTAGAAGCAAACGCAAAAGCAACGTATACACTTCAGTGCGGCTTAACGAATAAGGAGCTGAATCGCGCCGGCCCATTCTCAAGCGCCAGGGAGCTGTGGGAGAATCTGATTCAGTTACACGAAGGTACCAAAGTAAGTAAGCATAATTTAATAGATGATTTATTTGAATTAGATGAACAGTATGATACTACTTCGGTCGAGGAAGGTATTACATTGGTTGCAGGTACAAGCAAGACAGAGGAAGCTAGAAAGAAAAAGACGAAGAAAGTGTTAAAGGCAACATGGTCTGATTCATCAGACGAATCTGCATCCGATGAAGAAGAACAAGCAAGCCTCCTCGCTCTACCAGTACTAGCACATGTTGTTGAAACAGAGTACGAGTTCGAGTCCGATTCAGAGACCGAGAGCGAATCAGACACCGAGTCCAAGCGAAGCCACGGATCCGCATCCGTTTCCGAAGGACCAAAACCCACAGTAAGTGCTTTAATGTCTAGTATTAACTTAGATGACTCGCAAAATTTAATTCCATACTTGCTTAAGAAGTTGGCTAAATCCAACGTTCGGGTTAAGTCGCTCCAAAAGGAGGTAACAACCCTTAAGGAAGGGACTGACTCGAGTTCTTTAACTGAGTCAGTTCAAATTGGGAGTTCAACTCAAGTCCAACAACTTGAGGAAGAAAATTTCAATCTGAAAGCTCAAATTAAAGAACTCAAGAACACGTTAGAACGGTTCACCTTGGGTTCCAAGAATCTGGATCTGATTCTTGGAAAACAGCGAGCCGTTTACAACAAAGCCGGACTTGGATTTAAGACCAAAACGAAATACAAATCATATTTATCATTAGTTAATAGAAATAATATAAAGGTAGTCCAAGCATGGGTCCCCAAGTCCAAATTGATCAATCAAGTTGGACTTGGCCAATACTGGGTTCCGAAGGATCAAATACACTACCTCGATAGACCATATCGAGGCCATGATCCAGGGGGAGCAAAAAGAAAAACGATATTAATCAAACCAAATTAGATTCAAAATTCAAATTATAAATACTAAATTCGAAATTAAATTAAAATTCAAAATTCAAAAATCAAATTACAAATTCTAAATTCGAAATTAAATTAAACTTCAAAAATTCAAAATTCAAAATTCAAATTACAAATTCAAAATTTAAAATTAAATTAAAATTCAAAAATTCAAAAGTCAATAGAAGAAGGATCCAGAATAGCTGGCACCCCCAACTAAATTACCCGACTGGGTAACCGAACTTAATCTACCCGGAATGGGTAAACAAGAGTAGACTACCCGGCAGGGTAATTAAGGTTAGATAAATGGGCGAGGTTTAACTTGACCCACGGTACTGGTGAAGTTTTTGGATGATAGTACGTTAGGGAAGCTTGGGCATCGCATGTCTAGGAAGATATGACTTCGACCTGGTGCGTTTGGCCAAGTGGAACTGACCGAAGCTACCCTAAAATGGATCCTAACTAGTTAGACCAAGGTTTAGTATTAAGTTCAGTGGGTAGGACTATTTAGAAAACCTCGAAGGCATGGTTACTTTAATGAGTTCCTTGTGACTCACCATAGCCCAGAAGTTTATTCAAAGAATGCTTACTTGTTGAACCCAAAACTAAATCTAAATCTAACATAAAATTAAACCAAACCCTTAAATAGAACCTCAATTCATCTCACAAATATTATAGGATTACCTGATTGAAAACTTAGATCGGGTGAGATGACTAAGGAATTTAAAATTCAAATTAAACTCATAACTATAATTCTATAATCAATTAATCAATTTGAAAAATCTTTTTTAAAAAAAAAATCTTTTAAAACTTCATTTCAAAATTATTTGAAAAATCATTTCAAAATCATTTTAAACTTAATTTCGAAATCATTTTAAAATCTTTTCAAAAATCATTTTAAAATCCTTTTCAAAACATAATTTCAAAATCTTTGAAAAGTCATTTCGAAATCATTTTAAAATCTTTTCAAAAATCATTTTAAAATCTTTTTCAAAACATAATTTCAAAATCTTTGAAAAATCATTTCGAAATCATTTTAAAATCATTTTAAAATCTTTTAAAAATCATTTCAAAATCATTTTAAACTTCATTTCAAAATTAATTGAAAAAACTTTCAAAATCATTTTAAACTTAATTTCAAAATCTTTGAAAAATCATTTCAAAATCATTTTAAACTTAATTTCAAAATCTTTGAAAAATCATTTCAAAATCATTTTAAACTTAATTTCAAAATCATTTTAAACTTAATTTCAAAATCTTTGAAAAATCATTTCAAAATCTTTGAAAAATCATTTCAAAATCTTTGAAAAATCATTTCAAAATCATTTTAAACTTAATTTCAAAATCATTTCAAAATCATTTTAAACTTAATTTTAAAATCATTTCAAAATCATTTTAAACTTAATTTCAAAATCTTTGGAAAATATTTGAAAAACTTATTTCAAAATCCTTTGAAAAATATTTGAAAAACTTATTTCAAAAACCTTTGAAAAATATTTGAAAAACTTATTTCAAAAACCTTTGAAAAATATTTGAAAAACTTACTTCAAAATCCTTTGAAAAATATTTGAAAAACTTATTTCAAAATCCTTTGAAAAATACTTGAAAAACTTATTTCAAAATCCTTTGAAAAATATTTGAAAAACTTATTTCAAAATCCTTTAAAAATACTTGATAAACCTATTTCAAAATCCTTTGAAAAATACTTGAAAAACTTATTTCAAAATCCTTTGAAAAATATTTGAAAAACCTATTTCAAAATCCTTTGAAAAATATTTGGAAATCTTATTTCAAAATCCTTTGAAAAATATTTGAAAAACTTATTTCAAAATCCTTTGAAAAATACTTGAAAAACTTATTTCAAAATCCTTTGAAAAATACTTGAAAAACTTATTTCAAAATCCTTTGAAAAATATTTGAAAATCTAATTTCAAAATCCTTCGAAAAATATTTGGAAAACTAATTTCAAAATCCTTTGCTCCCCTAAATTTACTAGACTTACAAAAACATGGAATTATCCCTGAAGGAAATGGAGATTTGAAGTTTGAGCATGCTCATACTTTAGGGCTCTAATACCTGAACAATACAATCTGGATAACTTAAAATCTATTTAACCTCATGCTTGGACTTAAAGACCAGCTAAAATAAATAACCTAAATTAAACATTTAGTCACTCCCTCTTTGTATTAACAAAGTCTTACTCCTATCTTTTCAACATTAAGTTTTAACGCTAAGTACCTTTTAAACTGAACTTACATTCTCAAAATTCATTGTTTGCAAAAGGCTTAGCTAAAGTGACTCATATAGCAACCTTCAAACTTTCTCAAACTTAGCCACCTTATAAATTTTAACTCTAAATGCTAAAATACTTTTCTAAAGACATCATTCGAAATAATCCATATATTAGCCTTTTAAACTTAGGTGAAAAATATTTCGTTTAACAAAGTTTCACAAGCCTTCTTCTACCTTCTCTCAAAAAAGATTGTTTTCTTAAAATCTTAAAACTTGCTTTCAATTGATTTTTGATATATGGCAAAGGGGGAGAGTAGAAGAAAATTCAAAGAATTAAAGAAAACTGAAAGAAAATTCAAATTTTAAAAAGTGAGCTTTTATTAAGGGGGAGTCTTTATATTAAGGGGGAGCTCTGCACTTAATTTAGCTCTGCACTTAACTATCATTATGCTTGTATTTTCATGCTTATCTTTTAATGGCATTATTTTCTTAACTTTGAATTTTTGTTGCTATAATCAAAAGGGGGGAGATTGTTGGTGCAGGAAGTATCCGACGATCGAACCTAAGTTTTGATAATGGCAAAGGGATTCAAAGTTAAGATTCTCTGTTATCTAACATGTTGAATGAGTATTTCAGGAAAGTCCTAACTGCGATTAGGTAGGTGAAAACCCTAGGGGGTGGTAACCCTAGGTCCTAGGGGGTGGTAACCCTAGGTGGAGAAAAGTCCTAGCTGCGGTTAGGCAAAGGGAAAACCCTAGGGGGTGGTAACCCTAGGTTATAGGGGGTGGTAACCCTATACGGAAAGTCTTGGCAGGTCGATGGCTTCAGGCAAAAGTCCTAGGGGGTGGTAACCCTAGGTGGAAAGTCCTGGTGTCGCGAACCAGGTGAAAGTCTGGACTAGCCGGGAAGCGGATGTCCAGCAGAAAGTCCGGAAGCATCGAGTGCTGAGCAAAAGTCCAGTCGATCTAGAGGATCGACTGGCAACAGGTAAATCTCCTGAGTGGAGTAGGTGAGGACGCGTTCCCCGTAGAGGGAACAGTAGGCGTCGGGTCGACCTAGGATTTCCGGTTGGAAATCCGAAGTTAGACTCGGACAGTCCGAAGACTATCAATTCTTCTTTACAATGTTTTATCTTATTCTAACACTGTCTTGCAGGGGATTTTGCTCGGACTAACCTTTGTTTGCAGGTGAGGAACCTGCTGGAAAAAGGTTGTCCGGGCGCCCGGAACAGGTCCAGGCGCCCGGGACCAAACTTTATCCCTACCGCGACTTCGCCACGTGGAGCATCCTGGTTGGTTGGCCATGTCACACTCCAGGCGCCCGGAAGGGATCCAGGCGCCCGGAACTTCATATAAAAGAAGGGTCGAGGTGCAGCTTCAAAAACAACAATCATCTAAGTAATCTCCTTGCGACAAGCTGCTAACAACTCAATCCACAAGTGCTGCAATGACACCCGGACAACCCGGAGCTTCGGATTTAATCTTTTTGTTGTCGGTATAATCCTTTTACAGCTTTGGATTGTAATTAGTTTGTAATACTCTTAACGAACTTATAGTTGTTGCCCACCGAAAGCGATCAAGGATCGCGGGCCTTCGAGTAGGAGTCGTCACAGGCTCCGAATGAAGTAAATCCACTGTGTTCATTGTGTTTCTTTCATTTCCGCTGCATTTTTTACTCGAGTGTTTTACGATTTCGATAATCGAACGAAATAGCCACGAGTGCTATTCACCCCCCCTCTAGCGCTTCTAGATCCAACACACAGGCGATCCAAAATTTAAATTAAAAGAACACATGGTAGCTAGGAAAAGGTTCAGACCTTTGTACAAAATTTTTGTACTGTGGAACCTATAGGTTTTCCGAGTAGCAACCAACAATTGGTATCAGAGCTAGGGTTTTGCCTCTATGTATTTGGTATTTAGTTTAATTATGCACATGTCATACATAATTTAGGCTGGTTAATAGTAGGATGTGCTAACTTTGTGGATGCAGGATCCAAATATTATGGCTTTTAGTTATTATGTGTGTGATTGGACCCTTGGACATGTCAAGGGCATTTATCTGTGTGTGCATGATTGTATTAAAATACAGCAGGTGCTGTATTTAGTTTTATTAGGATTTTATTTTTGATCTAGATACATGTACATTCCTTTTATGGAATATAGGATCAAAAATGTAAAATTCTATTTTTGTCGCGGATCGAATCTTGTAAAGCGTGGAACCTTCTAAGGACTAGAGGTGCAACGGAACTAGGAGCAAGATGGATGCGACAGCTAGATCCGGTGGCGGTGGCCAAATATGGCAGCAGCTTGGGATGACAACACACGGAGGACAATTAGAGATAAAAGTCATAATAGTTGAAAATTAAATTTTCTATTTATTGCTTTTATATTATGCTGTGTGTGCATGTTAGTTTACAAGTTTTAGTAGGCTAGCATAGTTAAAATTCCTCATTTATAAATAACTAAGTGGGAGAGGGATTTTTAAATAAATCTCATGGTCTCCATTACTGGTTTGTAAGTGATGCAAACAAGCTTGCGCATTGGCTCTGAGTGCCTTCCTCCATAACGGATGAGCTTGTTTGTGGATCACTAGAATAGACTTCCATTTTTGGATGACTATAGGAAGTTAATTAAGAGCGTGTGATCTTCCCCAACGGAAGGGGCATAATCTTATTAATGGACTTAGTGTCAAGTAAAGATATACACTTAGACACATCTAATAGTATCCTCCCCATCGGAGTCACTACTATTATTTGTGTGACCAAAAGATACCAACAATTAATTTTATTTGTCAAAAATTTAGGTTGACAAGATAATAAAATTAATGGGATAAAACCCTCCTTTTACAAATGTTGAATTTGTATACGTCCATACTAACATGGCATACAAAATTCACGGTGTTTTAAGGTGTTGGTTAATTTAAAATAGTATTGTTTGAGGAATCAATATTATTCTAAATTTAGAGTTCTGACCAAAAGTTATTTGTGATTCTTAGGATGACTTTCAACCCACTATCCATCATACTTCAACAAAACAGACTTACTGGACCTAATTACATATATTGGAAAAGAAACCTGGACATTGTTCTGACTGCAGAAAGCTATAAATTTGTACTGACTAAACCTTGTCCTGATGCACCCACTGGTGAATCTACCCAAGAGGAGATTGAATATCATAAGAGATGGGTAAAGGCAGATGAGATGGCGCGGTGTTACATTTTGCCTTCAATGTCAAATGTATTGCAACATCAGCATCAAGATTTACCAACAGCTTATGATATTATGAATAATCTCAAGGAACTCTTTGGTCATCAGGATAGGGCTTCTAGACAAGAAGCTATGAGAAAGATAATGACAGCCACCATGCAAGAGGGTACTCCTGTAAGGGATCATATCCTAAAGATGATGGCTTATCTGAACGAGATACAGATCCTTGGAGGAGAAATTGATGGGGAAACCCAGATCGATATGATCCTCCAAACGCTACCTAGAAGTTTTGAGCAGTTCCGCCTGAACTATAATATGAATAAAAGGATTTATTCATTAGGGGAACTACTGACAGAACTTCAAGCAGCAGAAGGATTATTTCGTCACAATTCTCAAATTCACTATGCTGAAAATGGTTCTACTTCTAAACCGAAAGGAAAGAAGAAGAAGAAACAAGCTGGCTCAGCAAAGAAAGTGAATAAATCTCAGAGTACGGGATTTAAAGCTGGAGTGAAGAAGCCCAAGGGCAAATGCTTCATCTGCAAGCAGGCAGGACATTGGAAGGCAGACTGTCCTCGTAGGAATCAAAACAAAGGTATATCTCATGCTCTAGTTGTTGAAACATGTTTAGCGGTGTTATCTACCAGCACCTGATGTGTAGATACGGGAGCCACTGATCATGTCTGCAATTCCTTACAGGGGTTCCAGGAAACCCAACGACTATCTGAAGGAGAAATTACCGTCTACATGGGCAATGCTACTAAGGTGGCAGCTGTTGCAGTGGGAGACGTCTACTTATCTTTTAGTAGAAATAGAAATTTGGTTTTAAAAAATTATCTTTATGTACCCAGTTTTAGAAAGAATTTAATTTCAGTTTCTAAACTGTTTTTAGATGGATATTCAGTTTCTTTCAGTAACGATGTAGTTATTAAAAGAAATAAAGTGATTATCTGTTCTGGTGCATTGGTTGGCAATTTGTATACTTTAAATCCAAATTCTTCCACAAAGCAAAACATGGAAATTTATAACTCATCTTCTAGTTTTAATAAGAGAAAAGAACCTTCGGAAATGAATCAAGCATATCTTTGGCATCTAAGGCTTGGTCATATTAACTTAAGTAGGATTCAGAGGTTTATAACCGATGGACTTTTTAGTTCATTAGAGTTGGAAAATTTTCCAACTTCTGAATCTTGCTTAGAAGGTAAAATGACCAAGAGGTCGTTCAAGGCCAAGGGGTATAGAGCCAAAGAAGTGTTAGAATTGGTTCACTCTGATTTGTGTGGTCCTATGTCTGTCCAGGCAAGAGGAGGTTTTGAATATTTTATCTCTTTCATAGATGATTATTCAAGATACGGATATATTTACCTAATGCGCCGCAAGTCCGAGTGCTTTGATAAATTCAAAGAATACAAGGCTGATGTGGAAAAATGATTAGGTAAAAGTATCAAGACACTACGATCTGATCGTGGTGGCGAATACCTCTTAGGAGAGTTTAGGAATTACTTATCAGAGGCTGGGATTCAATCCCAATTGTCTGCACCTAGAACACCCCAACAGAATGGTGTAGCAGAACGAAGGAATAGGACTCTTATGGAGATGGTTAGATCGATGATGAGTTATTCAGAATTACCAAATTCGTTTTGGGGATATGCTCTGGAAACAGTAGTGTATGTTTTGAACTTAGTACCTTCTAAATCAGTTTCTTCTACTCCCAAGGAATTGTGGAATGGGCGAAAACCCAGTCTAAGACATATTCGAATTTGGGGTAGTCCAGCAAATGTGCAGAAACCAGATGTTGATAAGCTAGAATCCCGTACAGAAGTTCGCGTGTTTGTAGGATATCCCAAAGGAACGAAAGGTGGTTTATTTTATAGTCCTAAAGACCAGAAGGTCATTGTTAGCACCAATGGCCAGTTTTTAGAAGAAGACTATATAATGGATCACAAGCCCAGTAGCAAAGTTGTTTTAGAAGAACATAGAGAGAACACGTCTACTTCAGTACCAACAGTATAAGATGAAGTACCACAAGAGACTGCAACACGTGTCACACATGATACACAACAACAGACAGTGCCTCGTCGTAGTGGGAGGGTTGTAAGGCAACCTGAGAGATTCATGTTTTTGGGAGAGTCTTCGGACTTGATCCCGGGTAAACATGAACCTGATCCACGAACATATGACGAAGCACTCCAAGATATAGATGCAGCATCTTGGCAAAAGGCAATGAATTCTGAAATAGAGTCTATGTACTCTAATAAGGTCTGGGAGCTTGTAGAACCACCTGATGGTGTAAAAGCCGTTGGATGCAAGTGGATCTACAAAAGGAAAAGAGGGACAGACGGGAAGGTAGAAACCTTCAAAGCTAGGCTTGTTGCGAAAGGGTACTCTCAGAAAGAGGGAATCGATTATGAGGAGACCTTTTCACTGGTGGCCATGCTTAAGTCTATCCGGATACTCTTATCCATTGCTGCTCATATGGATTATGAGATTTGGCAAATGGATGTCAAGACAACTTTCCTTAATGGAAGTCTTGAAGAGAACATCCATATGAAGCAACCAGAAGGGTTCATTGAAAAAGGCAAAGAGCATCTAGTCTGCAAGCTCAATCGGTCCATTTATGGACTAAAGCAAGCTTCAAGATCTTGGAACATCCGGTTTAATGAAGTAATCCAGTCATATGGATTTATTCAAAGTCCGGATGAGTCTTGTGTATATAAGAAGTGTAACGGAAACGTGGTGGTATTTCTTGTACTATACGTAGATGATATTTTGTTAATTGGCAACAATGTCAAGGTATTATAAGACGTAAGGGTATGGTTGTCCAAACAATTTGATATGAAGGACTTAGGAGATTGTGCACACATTCTTGAGATCAAAGTTATAAGGGATCGTAAGAAAAGAATGTTGTGTCTGTCCCAAGCTTCATATATAGATACAATCCTTGCTCGTTTTAGCATGCAGGATTCCAAGAAAGGTTTCTTACCTTTTAGACATGGAGTAGCTCTGTCTAAAGAGATGTCTCCAAAGACGTCGAAAGAGATAGAAGACATGAAAGCAGTTCCTTATGCTTCGGCTGTAGGAAGCCTAATGTATGCAATGCTATGTACGAGACCTGATATCTGTTTTGCCGTGGGCATGGTCAGCAGATATCAGAGTAACCCTGGACAAGGACATTGGACTACGGTAAAGCATATATTAAAGTACCTGAGAAGGACTAGAGATTATATGCTAGTTTACCAAGCAGACGATCTGCTCCCTGTGGGTTACACGGATTCAGATTTCCAATCAAATAGGGATAACAGTAAGTCTACATCAGGCTATGTGTTTACTTTAGGAGGTGGAGCCATTTCATGGAGGAGTGTTAAGCAGAAATGCGTTTCGGACTCAATCATGGAAGCTGAGTATGTAGCAGCCTCTGAGGCAGCTAAAGAAGCAGTATGGCTCAGGAACTTTCTAATGGACTTAGATGTGATTCCTGGTTTGCCCAAAATCATCACAATTTATTGTGATAAAAGCGGTGCAGTTGCAAACTCAAAGGAACCACGAGCTCATAAGGCAAGTAAACATATAGAGCGCAAGTACCACCTGATACGAGATATCGTGAAGCGAGGAGAAGTTGTCATCGCCAAGATTGCATCAGCGGATAACCTGGCAGATCCTTTCACTAAGGCCCTTCAGGCGAAAGCTTTCGATCGGCATGTGGAGGGAATGGGAATCAGATGTATGGTAGAAGATATGGCAGCTTAGTCATTAGTATAAGTGGGAGATTGTTGGAGTGTATACTGAAAGCCTAAGCTTTTGTAAACATTTGTTTTGAATAAAGAATCACATTTGGTCAAATTATCTACATTTGTTTGTAGTTGTTCAATTAATTTATATTGAAGATAACATAGCATGTGGTGTCACATGCAGAAGATAATGTTATCAGTACCTTATAAATTATAAATAGTAGCTCACGACCAAAATGGAAAGGAACAAATCATTAGAAGGTCGTAGTGTAATTAGGTATCAGTTTATCTTGACTGTATAATTACACTAGTACATTTAGAGTGTATTGAGTAGGACCATTTGAGGTCGTTTCTTTTATACTGACTTTATAAAGGAACAAAGACCTCAGTTATTATGGAAGTGTGTGCTCTTAATCCTAATATAATAACAAGCATATATATTTGATATTTATTTCTTTAATTTATCAATGGGTGAGATTTAGTTCGATGAATCAATAAGCCTGATAAGTTGGGAAATGATATCACTTATAGTGTGTGTTGTTGATTATAGAAGGAAACTGTGTCCTAGAGATACTAGGTTGATAATGTCCTCAAGAGAAGCTCATAAGCATTGTCATGTTAAACCCTGCAGGTGGACTTAGTCCGACATGACGATAAGGTTGAGTGGTACTACTCTTGGACTAAGATATTAATTAAATGAGTTGTCAGTAACTCACTTAATTAGTGGACATTCGATATCTTAAACACAGGGAGACTAACACACTCATAATAAGAAGGAGCCCAAAAATATAATTTGGGATTGGTGCGGTAGTTCAATGATAGTTCTCTAGTGGAATGAATTATCATTGATAAAAATAAGTTGTGTGTTTGGGGCGAACACGGGATGCTTAATTTTATCGGGAGACCAAAACCAATTCCTCCTCTCGGTCCCTATCGTAGCCTCTTATTTATAGAGTTCTATACCCACCTATACCCACCTTCTATACCCACCCAATAGGGGCCGGCCAAGCTAGCTTGGGAACAAGCTAGGGCCGGCCTAGGTATAAGATTGGGTGGCCGGCCCTAGCTTGAACCCAAGCTAGTAGGGCCGGCCAAAATAAATTAAAAAGAATTTTAATTTTAATTTTTATTATGTGGAAGAAATAATTTATTAAAGAGAATTTAAATTAAATTATCTCTTTTGTAAAATTTACAAAAGATTAAAGAAAGAGATTAGATCTCTTTCCTTATTTGTAGATTGGTGAGATATTTTATTTTCTCTTTAAAAATTATTCACATGTTGTAAAATTAAAATTATGGAAATTTATTTTTATTAACCATGAAGAGATTTTTTGAAGAGAAATTTTATTTTTAAAATTTCCGTAAACAAATAAGGAAAGTTTTAATTGTTGATTGAAACTTGTCCAATTTGCTTCCCATTGATGTGGCCGGCCAATGTAAATTTAATTGGGAAATTTTATTTTATTTTTCTCAATTAAATCATGTCAAGAAAATTGAGGAAATTTTATTATTAAATTTCCTAATTTGCCTAGGCCAAGGAATATAAAAGAAGGGGTGAGGGTGCCTTCATGAGATACAACCTCTATTGTTTTCTCTCCCTCTTTTGTTCCTTGGTGTGGCCGGCCATCCTCTCTTTCTCTTCCTCTTGTGGTGGCCGAATCTCCTTCTTCCATTGGAGCTCTTGTGGTGGCCGGATATTGCTCGGAGAAGAAGAAGAAGAAGGAGAGAAAGCTAGCATCTCTTGGAGCTTGGTTAGTATTTTGGTTTTTCTTCCTTGGTGAAGCTTTCTCTTTGTTGGCCGAACCTAGCTAGGAGGAGAAGAAGGTGGTTGGTGGTTTCTCATCTCGAAAGATCGTTGCCTACACAACGTCCGAGGTTAGAAGAGGATTACGGTAGAAGATCAAGAGGTTTTTCTACAAGGTATAACTAGTAATTTTTCTTTCCGCATCATGCTAGTTATATATGGAAATAATACCAAATACAAGAGGCTTACGTTCTAGAATTTCGAATATGTTTTTTCGATGCTGTGTTCTTTTGTTTTTTCTTTTCCTTGTGATTTGATTGTTCTCTTTGGTTAACCTAAAGTTATTTTAGGAAATTAAATATTAGCTTTCTATAAAAGGTTTTGTCTAGTCGGTGGTGGTTGCTCCCATATCCAAGAAGGCCATGTGTCTCGCCACGTCAGTACTGGGAACCAATTATGGAAATTAATATTTAATGGAATTAATAACTTAAGGAGACTTGGGTCGAACGTGTAAAGTTCCGCAGGAGATCCAAGTCAAAACCTAAAAGAACAAATAGATTAAGTTTTGGATCAAACGTGTTAAGTTCTGCAGGCGATCCAAAATTTAATTTAAAAGAACAAATGGTAGCTAGGAAAAGGTTCAGACCTTTGTACAAAATTTTTATACAGTGGAACCTATAGTTTTTCCGAGTAGCAACCAACAGTTGTCACCAAGATTGCATCAGTGGATAACCTGACATATCCTTTCACTAAGGCCCTTCCGGCGAAAGCTTTCGATCGGCATGTTAAAGGAATGGGAATCAGATGTATGGCAACTTTTATGACAGCATTGTCTTTTAATATAAGTGGGAGATTGTTAGAGTGTATACTAAAAGTCTAGCCTTTTGTAAACATTTTATTTTGAAATAAAGAATCACATTGGTCAAATGTCCACATTTATATGCTAAGTGTAGTTGTTCAATTAATTTATATTCTAGATAACATGGTTTGTGATGTCACACACAGAAGATCATGTTATCAATTCCTTATAAATTATAAACAGTAGCTCACGACTAAGATGGAAAGGAACAAACCATTGGAGTAGTTGTAGTGTAATTTGATATTAGTTTATCTTAACTATAAAATTACACTAGTAGACTCTGAGTGTATTGAGTTGGACCATTTAAGGTATGTTCTTTTTTATACTGACTGAATAAAAGAACAAGACCTTTGTTATTATGGAAGTGTGTGCTCTTAATCCAGATATAATAACAAACACATATATCTAGTATTTATTTTTTTGACTTATCAATAGGTGAGATTTAGTTCGATAAATCAAGAGGACCGATAAGTTGGGGAATGATATTATTTATAGTGTGTGTTGTTGATTATAGAAGGAAACTATGTCCTAGTAATCTAGGTTGATGATGTCCCCAAGAGGAGCTCATAAGGATTGTCATGTAAACCCTGTAGGTGGACTTAGTTCGACAAGATAATGAAGTTGAGTGGTACTACTCTTGGAGCTAGATATTAATTAAGTGACTTGCCAGTAACTCATTTAATTAGTGGGCATTTTATATCTTAAACACAGGGAGACTAAAACACTCATAATAAGGAGGCCAAAATGTAATTTGGAATTGGTGCGATAGTTTAATAATAATTCTTTAGTGGTATGAATTATTATTGATGAAATTAAGTTGGGTGTTCGGGGCGAACATGGGAAGCTTAATTTCATCGGGAGACCAAAACCAATTCCTCCTCACGGTCTCTATCGTAGCCTCTTATTTATAAAGTGTTATACCCACCTATACCCACATTCTTACCCAACCTTAGGTGGCCAGCCAAGAAAACTTGGAGTCCAAGCTTGGGTCGGCCAAGCCAAAGGTTGAGCCAAGTAGAGGTGTTCGGCCCTAGCTTGGAGTCCAAGCTTGGTGTGGCCGGCCATATAAAATATAAGGATTTTATTTACTAAAATCTTTTCATATGTGGAAGCCATGGTTTTAAAAGAGAGTTTAAAATTTAAATCTTTCCTTTTATAGTTTCTACAAAAGATTAAGAGAAAAGATTTGATATCTTTCCTTATTTGTAGATTGAAAGGTAGATTTTAATTTTTGATAAAGCGTTCCTTTTATGAAACCATCCTCATGATTTTAAAAGAGAGTTTTAAAATTAAATCTTTCCTTTTATAGTTTCTACAAAAGATTAAGAAAGATTTGATATCTTTTCTTATTTGTAGATTGAGAAGAAGATTTTAATTTTAAAGATAACTTTCCTTTTAGGAAATCATCCACATATTTTAATAGAGAGATTTTAATTTATAAAATTTCCATTTATAACCAACCATGAAGGGAAAATTAATAGAGAAATTTTTATTTTAAAAATTTCCATAAACAAATAAGGAAGTTTTAATTTTGTGTTTAAAACTTGCCTTATTTGGAGCATGTGATGTCGCCGGCCATAGCATGGGTTAAAAGGAATTTTTAATTAACTTTTCCTTATTAACCTATGGAAAGGAATATAAGGATATTTTAATTATAATTAAATTTTCTTATTTACCAAGACCAAGGAATATAAAAGAGAAGGTAGGGGTGCTTTCATGAAACAACTCTCTTCTATTTTCCTCTTTTTTTCTTCCTTGGTGGTGCCCGGCCCTATCATCTCTTCCTCTCTTCTTCTTGTGGCCGAACCTATCATCCTCTTGGAGCTTGTTTTGGAGGCCGGATTTGCTAGGTAAAGAAGGAGAGAAAGAAGGTTTTGTTTCCTAGTTTTCCTTGGAGTTTGGTTGGTGGCCAAGACTTGCTATCTCTTGTAGAAGGTTGCTTGGCCAAAACTTGGAAGAAATAAGAAGGATGCTTGGTGGATTCTCATCTCAGTAGATCATTGCCCACATAACATTAGAGATAAGAAGAGGAATACAATAGTTGATCAAGAGGTTGTTGCTTACAAAGAAAGGTATAACTAGTAATTAGTTTCCGCATCATACTAGTTTTCTTTGTATGAATTCCAAACACAAGAGGCATACGATTCTAGATTTCGAATTTGTGATTCAAGTTTGTGTTTTTTTTTGTTTTTCAAATTTGTGATTCGATTGTTCTATTTGGTTAAACCTAGGGTTATATAATGAAATTAAATATTAAATTTCTTTAAAAGGCTTTGTCTAGGCGGTGGTGGATGATCCCATACCCTAGAAGGCCTAGTACCTCGCCATGCAGTCTTGGAAGTCAATTTTAGAAATTAATATTTAATTCAATTTATAACATGGGTGGATTTGGATAAATAATGTTAAGTTTCGTTTGCGATTCCTAATTTAATTTCTAAATAACACAATTGGTTGTTAGTAAAGGTTCAGGACATGTACAAAATTTTTGTACAGGGGAACCAGAATGATATTCCGCATAGCAACCAACAACTATATGGAAATTAAATATTAAATTTCATTGAAAGATTTTGTCTAGGAAGTGGTGGATGCTCCCATACCCAAGAAGGCCTAGTCTCACGCCATGTTTAACCTGGAAGTCAATCTCTAAAATTAATATTTAATTGAATTTGTAACATGGGTAAATTTGGATCAATAATGTTATGTATCATTTGCGATCCAAGTCAAAACCTCTAAGAACAGATGAATTAAATTTGGAATTAATAATGTTAAGTTCCGTTTGCGATTCCTAATTTAATTTCTAAAGAACACAATAGGTTTTTAGGAATGGTTCAAGACATGTAAAAAATTTTTGTATAGGGGAACCGGTACAATATTCCCAGTAGCAACCAACAATATGCCCCTCTTGACCACACGTATAAAAGGAACTAGTGCCCTTGTGACAGATTCTCGGATGCATCTTCCCACACATGAGACACGTATCATACTTAGGCTGCTTGCTTACGGATACTCCCTATTTATTACTCCACTGCTTCCTCTTGGAGCTCCCCTTCCAGGTTGGACCTTGGCCCTGGGATTTCTGAGTGGTTGAACTCCCTTGACTTTTATTCTCAATCAGTACTACTTGTGATGCTTGAGGACAGTATGTGACAGTAATATCCAGAATTATTCTAAGTTCGAGGACTACTTTTTATAAGCTATCTCTTGTAACAACCCAAATTTCCTCATTTTGAGCCCCAAAAATAATTCAAAATTATTTAAAAATGTTATAGAAAAATTCTAGAGATTTTTAGAAATTTTTAGAGTATTTTTATGTAATTTTTGAAGGTCGTTTGATATTTTTACTAAACGAAAGAAGTTTCGACAAAAAATGTCCAAGCTGAGGCTCGAACCAGCAACCTTTGGCCCGGTCAAAACGCAGCTAACCAACTGTTCTGCTAGTGTTTTGTATATAAAAATGGAGCGAGATATATATAAGTTATAATTGAAACCCTAGTTATAAGAAAAGAGAACTTAGGTTTCTTTTCTTCCCGAACTCGGAAATCTTTTCTCCTCTTTCTCGCGTGCGACGGTGTTTTTCCTTCTCGGGCGAAAATAAAGCCGAGGAAGTTAGGGCTTCTCCGGCGGCCGGCCAAAGGGACTTCTCCACAAGCTCTTCTCAGATCTGAGCCCTCCCGTGGAAGAGAACACGCGGACAGAGAGGAATCGCCGAGTTTTGGAGCTCACCCGAAACCCTAGAAGCTTCTTGTTCGGCTGTGAGTTCAAGAACACAAGGTAAGTGCTCCTCACCTGCGGTAAGAGTAGCTATGGAGATGTTCTTCTAGTTAGTTCACTTCTTGTTATTATCTTTGTAGTTTGAACACAAATTTGCATACTTTATTTGTCTAGTTTTATAAGTGGTGCTAGTTGAAACTAGGGTTATTTTATGCTTATTAAAATTGTATGATACTGCCTTAACTGTATTAGCATTGGTAATGGCTGATTTGATCTGATGAAGATCTGATGAAATTGTTGGATAAAAAAAATAGACATCTCATGATTTAGCTTGAAACTAGTAAGATTTATCTAGAAAATGAGAGAATAAATTTAAATATGCTGAATCTCTGATTAAGCTGATTTTGTGAAACCCATCTGTTCTAGTCAGCTTCTTGTTTATCCAAGCTTAAATTCTAATGAACGTGCATGAGAGGGAGAGAGAGTCTTTGACACTTGCTTGATACACTCCTTCAATTGTTCTTTTTAGAGAAGAAATGAGAAGCAGTCTTATATCACTACAACTTATGGTATCCAACACCCCTATCCCTTTAGTTAACCTAGCTAATCAATATAGATATGTTTCAATATATCAAACTACCATCTTGGTTGCCTATTGTGTAGGTATTGCAGGAAGTGATTATGTGCGGCATTTTCCAGGAGACGATAATTCTTATTGAAATTTGCTTGTAAATAATGGATTATTGCTAAATGTTGATGATGGGAACTTGTGTAAGTATTATTGTTAATAACTATCTAAAAAAAATGGCATACTTTAGTTGACTGGTTTTAAAAATAGTACTAGTTAAAACTAGGGTTATTATGAGTAATTATACACGCTAAAATACATAGTATGTACTGATCTATATTAATTAACAATGATAGATATATCATATAGTTGCCAAGTATTTAAATTAATACTTATGAGTAACCACTCCAAGAATTTACCTTGTAAGAATCCTTATGAATTGAGAAAGAGATCAGAGAAAGTAATAATCATACGGGTTAAATTATTTTATTTGACTTACCAAACTTGGCTTGAATATATCATAGTTTCACTTTCTGTTTAGTTTTTGTGCTATTTTGAGGGCCCTAATAACCTTTAATTTAAAAACAACGGTTATCGATGAAAATTAGTCATTTATAGTCATTATATGATCTTGATGTTTGGATTTGTTGTCTACTCCTTTTTTCCCATGCTCCACTTTGGACATTGAGTTGAACAATGCTCCCATTGAACAATCATGTTGGACACCTAGATCCATGCTCATGTAGGATACTCATATCCAAATTCAATTAAATTTATATGTGGTGGATAATGGGAAGGTGAGCATAATCTGTATGTTGTTCTACCACCAATATAATGCTACTTCCTATATTAATATGCCTTCGATGGTATCCATTGAAATGTCTGGCCACATTAGATCTTTAATTTGTAAAGGTTAAAGAAAAGCATGTCCTTGCATGTTTCTTTCGTTAACTTTTTGTCATTGGATGTGCTAGGTTTTTCTAAAAGGCACTTAACTTTTAGTTGCCATGAAAACATAAATTCCTTTCTGTAAGCTTTTAGTTGCCAAGAAAATGTAAATTCTTTTCTGTAAAAGTACAGTGCCTCAAATGAAGCAGTAACCATTGAGTATATTTTGTAATCAGCAGTATCCACCGTTCAGATTTAGATTTAGGTTTTCATTTTGTAGATTTAGTTTTCAGTTTGAGCTTACGGTTTAAGTAAACCAGTTTAGATCATGTTGTAACATGTTTGAAGATCTCTATTGCTCTATAAAAGTATAAGCTTTACAAGGGAATCAAGCTTTAACAGACTTTTAGTGTTGAATAGCTATGTTGTAGCATTTTGTTTCTCTAGTTGCTTGTGACCTTAAATAGATTTAGTTCTGCGTTGAATAACTAAGCATGAGCAATCCCTTTAGAGCTACAAGTGTAGATTTTTAGTTAATATTTCAATGCAGATTTTATTAAGTTTATAGTGCAGAATTTTACTAAGCTTACAAGTGCAGAATTTTGTTAGTATAGTATGTAGAATTTCGATTAGCCTGGTATGCATATTTTTGTTTATGCATTTCAATGTTAGAATTTGTTTGAACATTTCAGCTTTTAAAGAAGTATTCTTTTATTAGAAGTATTAACCAGTATAAGAAAGATAATGAAAAGAAAGAAAAAGGCCAAGCCCATAAGTAGATCCCAAAGTCAAGACTTTAGGGATTTTGGCACACAAGGTGCTTATTAAAATGCTGAGGCATTATATATTAGAAGTAATAAAAGATAACAAGTATTTTACTTTATTTAAAAGGCTAGTACCCAACTTCCGGGGTTGTCGTTAAACAAATCCAGGTGTCCAATTCCAAAGTCTTGGCCCTGGTAGACCGAGGTCTGCACTTTTAGGATTGGTGGCTCGCTACCCCAACCTATTAGGGAACGCGCATAAGATGGTACTATGCCTGGGCCCTAGAAGAAAGTTTATTATTATTTTGAAGTATTACAAGTATAAGTTTTTTTTTGAACAAGTAAAATAAGTTTCACATAAGTATAAAAGTATTAAAGGATAAGTTTTAAACAAGTGAGATAATAAAATAAGTTTAGAACAAATGAATTAAGTTTCACTTTGTTTTAAAATCAGCAAGTTTAGTTTTCTTGTAAGCTAGCATGTTATTTAGATTAGCTTACTGTTCTTTGCTATTAGAAGAGCATGAGTAGCTTTACATGTTTAGCATTTCAGTATGTTTATTTCTTTTACTAGTAGATGAGCACGAGTAGTTTTTCTTTTGAGCATTCAGTTTTAATTTTCCCAGTTAGTTCATGTTATAGATACATGTACATGCATATCGAGATTTTGTGAGTTAGATAGCACTTACTAAGCAATTTTCTTATAGATTGCATTTCCTCTTATTGCAGATACAGAAAAAGAAAAGATTTAGCAAAGGAAGGCGACAAGGTGGCGCCGATTATGTGTGATGCCAGGACTATGGAAGTCTTGGGACTAGAAAGGAGTTCCTTTAGTCTTCTTTCCTTATTATTTTTATTTTCCACATTTTAGTTATTGTAAACATTTGAGAATGTACTTTACACTCCGTGTCATTCGAGTTTATTCTTGTTCTAGGTTGCATGTAGGATGAGTTCAGTTTAGTAAGTAGATATTTGTGTGTTTGATACTTATTTAACTGCGTGGGTGTTTAATAAATGTCCAGCCGCCTGTGGCTGATATATACTATGTTTGTGTCTCAGTTTATGGTCACAGGTACAGGGGAGACTCTGCCGAAATTTTTCGGTAGAGACTCTTCGTGGTTTCGATCATACTGGTTAAGTAGAGTTAGTAGTTATGTAACGGTCATCTTAGAGAGTAGTATAGTATAGTAAGAAGGGTGGTCATTACATCTCTGGCCTCAGCATCTTTAGCATTAGCCTTACCCTTTCTCATTTTGTACTGACCAACTCAGGGCATAAACGAGCCAACCTATTGAATTTCTTCACAGCTTCATCCACTGATAAACTTCCTTGTCAGAATTCTAAGAACTCATCGTAATGTTTGTTCGTGAGTCACATATGAAAGAACTCTTCGAAGAACTCAGTCTCGAAGTCAAACTAGGTCATTTGATTCACTATTCTTTTTGCCTTCACCCATTCCCACCATATCCTTGAATCACCAGTGAGGCAGAAGGAAGCGCACTTTATCTTTTCTACCTCCGGCCAGTCCAGTAACTCTATTATGCTCTCTAGGGTTTTGAACCATGCTTGAGCATCCCATGGTTCATTGGTGCCAGAGAAATTTTCTTCTTTCAGCTTCTGCCACTGGATAAGGTATGCTTCCTGCCTCACTACCCTTGTAGGGGTTGCAGGTGGAACTGATGGAGCCTCGGCTGCAATTGGTGCCACCACATTAGCTTCCGGTGGGACTACAGGAGAAGCTTGATGGTTAGCAGTCAGGGTGGTTATGACCTGCTGTTGTTTTGCCAATTGTCTCTGTAATTGAGTTACTACTTCTTAAAGGTTGCCCGGTGGTGCAGACTCATTTGTCTCAGGCTGAGCTTCATTAACTCTCGGCTGTCTAGTCAGCCATCCTCTAGCCATCTACATATTCATAACCCAACCAGTGAGACATACGTCATCCTATCATCATTCTTACTTGCTATTATTAGCACTTTCATGTATAAGCATGCTCTCATTCTTACTTGCAATCATTAGCACTTATTAGCACTTTCATGTATAAGCATGCTTAATCTTAACAACAGTTCTTACTAATCATAACAGAAATAAAATGCATAAAAGTTGTGAGAGGGTGCATTCTTACTTTGAAACTACTGGATCAATGCTTGATGTGTGTGTGGCGGAAGGATGGAACGTGCTCTGATACTAAACTTTAATGCCCCCATCCTGAAATAGTACTTACCTTATAGGGCAGATGTTACTCTTTAATTGTTTTTTTTTCAATTTTATACTTACATTATATATTATATGGTTCAGAGACCGACCCTAAATTTGTTTCGACTGATAGGACGTAACTTGGAGCCAAGCAGAGCTGGAAGAGAGTCTAGAGCTTCTAATGGGCCTGGCCGTGTGGCCCTGACCAACCGTGTAGCCTTACTCGAGAAGGAGTGCTACCTGGCCGTGTGGCAATGACCGGCAGTGTCACCTTGGCAGTGCACGATCGTGTGAATCTACACGGCCATGTCACCTTGGCCAAGAGGAAGAGGTGGATAGCCGTGTGAATCCACACGACCGTGTAACCATGGCCGAGAGGGAGAGAGGCACACCCACGTGAATCCACACGGCCGTGTCTCCTTGGCCGAGAGGGAGAGGTGCTCGGCCGTGTGAATCCACACGACCGTGTCACCTTGGCCGAGAAGGAGAGATGCACGATCATGTGAATCCACACGACCGTGTCTCCTTGGCTGAGATGGAGAGGTGCTTGGGCATGTGAATCCACACGGCCGTGTCACGGGCCGTGTGGGGGGGTCACACCCTGCTCTACAACAAGGGGTTGTTCTCCCCTTTATACTGGTCTTTGGGTTACGATTCTCTTCCATTGCTTGAAGAGGGGTCATCCCCATTGGGGAGACCCTAGATCTTTCCTCTTTGCCACTCACATTATTGCCAAACTGATAATAGCAAGTTCAAACATGATTTAGCATCAAGTTCTAACATATTTCAAACTGATAATAACAAGTTCCCAGTTCCTTCCACTGTTCCGTCACACACCCACAAAACATCGCTCCTGCTGCATCCTCCTACTCGAGCTTTCCTTTACCTTTATCTGCAGTATAAGGAAATGCAAATCTATAAGCGAATGCTTAGTAAGTACCATCTACTCATGAAACAAGCATAAAAAGAAGGAACATGCTTTCAAAACTGCTTGTGAAAAACACGAAACTCACACTTGACAGTAATTTGGAAATCTGTACATGGCATGCATTTTTAAATAGGTTTATCATGGAAAACATCAACTTAAAATCAAGCTAGTAATGTAATGAAAATAGGAATCTTGGCATATTATAGAGTTCATCAATGCTGCACTTAATAACTCAGGTTCTCAACCTTAGGAAAACTTCCACTAAGACAAACAACGAAGTTTGAAAACTTTGTATTTCATAAGTAGTGAAAAGAATAATAAACTTGCTTGGGCCCTACATTGTACCACTTTATGTGCATCCTTAATAAGATTCAAGGTAGCTAATTCTGAACCTATTAAGGTACTACTAGGCGATCTAGGGGCCTAGGGGCGATCTAGGAGCCCACCCTTGGACCTTGTGTCCAATGCATGCCACTTTAAAGTAAAATACTATCTTTTATATATCGCTTTCTTATAGTTGCACTTACTTGTCATTTAAACAAGCACCTTATGTGCGCTTAATCCTCTACACTGATAGGGAATCACTTTAGGGCACTTTGAATATGCTTCTTGGCCCCAAAACTATATGGGAAGCAATTCAAGATACTCCAAACATGCTATTAATCCCAGAACTTCAGAGGACATCTTATATATCATAACATATATCTTCTTTAAGATGCATAAACATAACACAACATGTATCTTCTTTACATGCATAAAAACATATCACAATATGCAACATTGAAACAACTTATACTGCAGGTGAGCAGTACTTACCTCCATTCGCTAGATCTTACAATTATAGGGTGTTGGGGAAAACAATCCTCTCTTGTAACCTTAATCTCCAAGACACCCATTCCGTGCGTCCTAATCCTTGTCAAAACCCTCCTCTTAGATTCTCCCCTTGAAGAACTTAGAACCTTGGGAACCCTAGGGTTCTTGGCCAAAAACTGCAAGAGGGGGAAGAGGAGGTTAAGCTAGAGAGGAGAAGAGAAGATGCAAAGTTTGGTTTTCTTCTCTTCCCTTCCACTTTTATACTAAGTGGAAGTTGAAGCATCCCTTCACCCATAATCAACATATAATAAACAGTTTTCTATTTCAAATGTGATGCTTTACCTCCACCTAATGGCTACTTAAACCAATCTTAAATCAAGGGTCTAGGGTTCAAATCCCAGCCCGGGTCATTTACATATATATTTTTATTTATTTTCTCTTCTTCTATTTCTTTTTGCTCTTTTGGAGGAAATGGAATTTATGGGTGTTACAGGACTAAATAAACATTGAATCCACAATAGTTAAATTCATTACCTAGATAAACCATATCAAAGTTATGATTCAAAGAGAACCAATAGAAAAAATAATTTTATTGTAAGATAAAATTGCAAGATTGTTTCATTTGTTACTTTTATTATGCATCTGTAGTTTATTTTTTACTTAACTTAGCATGGCTAGGTAAGAAAATAGTTAATTTGATACTTAACAACCTAGTGTTAGGATGTGGTGAGACGATATTATATTAGGATGCAAAGAACAATTGTATCCAAGTTGGGTATGGATTATCCTATTTGGTGCACTTAGTTGAGAGAAATTAACTGAAACTACCTCACCACATCCTAAACTAGTTAGACCCTAAATTTTTCAATAAGTAGGTTAAAAATATAATTTCTTTAAAAGACTTTATTTAAGGAGGTGGTTGCTTCTCCAATATCAAAAAAGGTCATTATGCCTTACCACAACTTGTAAGCCAATTTTTGAAATGTGTATTTAACTAATTAATGGCCAAACCTAAATCTAATACAAGGTCAAATCAGATTTAAAATTCAAACTAATTCTCTTCAAGTAAAATAGAAAACCATTTCACCAAACCTGTAGGTTAACTCGATTAATAATCTAGAAATGGGTGAAATGGAGACTGTAACGCCCGAAAATTCTCAAAACTATTTTAGAAATATAGTATGATTTTTCTGGAATTTTTAGATATTTTTCCGAAATTTTTAGAGTAGCGGAAGTAGCAAAAATAAATAGAAAACGAAAATGGCTTAAGCGGGGATTGAACCCGAGACCTATGGCTTAGGGATAATGCTAGTAACCAGTTGAACCCAGCAGGGCCGTGCTGAAAGGAAAGGGAGACATTTATATTTAAGTTTAAGTTGGGCCGAAATACCCACTTAATATAAATAGAAAATTTAAATGGGGTTTTGTTTATTTTGTGTTGGTTCGGCAACGTCTCCTTCACCCTAACCTCACCGACGCCACCTCTCCCTCTACTCCCTCTCTCGACGCCAACACCCAAGCAAGCCTAGGGTTTCATCCCTAGGGCCATAGGAGAGCCTTCCGGTGACATCTCGGACATGAGGACACTCCCCTCCGCGAGAGGAACACGTAGACGCGAGAAGATCGACGAAGGGACCTTCTCCACCGGAAACTAGCGCTTAGATTTGTAAAAATCTTGCACACGAGGTAAGAAACCCCTCACCTGCAGTATAAGTAGCTTCCGTTTGGTTTTCTATGCATTGGTTTAGTTATACGCAGATTTTTCGACATATAGGGTGTATTTAACCCTCTTTGCAGATTTAGGGATTTAGTGAGTACCTTTAGATGGGCCGGACACGTCTTTCCCCCTTCAGTTGGAGGTTTAGATGCGGTTGGGGTGCCTAAAGCTAGTCTCCCTAATAGAGAGGAGAGTTTAAGCACATTAGATGTTCGATTAAATGATTAGCTCAGTAAAATGCAACCTAGGCATTTTTAATAGCTCAGTAAATGCAATAGAAGCATTTAAAATAGCTTAGTTAGCCTTACTACAGCTTTCATGGGACTACGGTCCAATGGGTGGGCTCTCACAGTCGCCTCTAGGTTCAGACAACCTAGCACTAGGTTTAGATAACCTAGTAATAGCAAGATAAGTAAATTCAGCTATACCAGTATTTTATTTTCATTGGCACTGTACAGGATCAGATATCCATTGGGTTGGACTCCCACAGTCGTACCTAGGTTCAGACAACCTAGTAACCCTACTAATTTCGGGATTTGCAAACCCGGGTCTAGTAGGGATGCGCGCACAGCACGTACAGTTGTCGGGCCCAAATAGCTACTTGATTATGTATTTTCACTTATTACGATAATAGCTTTCAAACTCATAAACTAATTAAGTGATTATAGTTTAAGATCAGTTTTAGTTTAGTTCCAGTTTTAGTATCATGCTCCAGCTTAGTTTTTCCCCGTGAATATGCATGATAACTCTATGTTCAGTTCGTTATACATGTTTGGATGATTGTATGTCATGCCATGTTTTATATGTTCAGCATATGTTTTAAATAGCATGTTTTCAAGGCATCATTAGCATCGTATGCATGTTTTGTGAGGTAGTTGGTTTCTTACTAAACTTTAAGCTTACAGATTCTATTTTCCTTATACTGCAGATAAGGGTAAAGGAAAGATGGACTAGCGGAGGCTGGAGGTCAATGCAATGATGAGGATGTGTGTGGATGGAACATGGAATAAAGATCCTAGGTATCCAGCAATTTCAATTAAGCATATGAACTTTAGTATTTCTATTACTCCTGGTTTTAGCATGTTAAACGCCATGAGCTAACGAACCATGCTTTAGATTATGCTTAGAATGTTAAATATATGATGTTAGAATGTTAGTTGTCATTGTTAGGGTGTTTCCTAGCCATCTTAGAATATTACATGTGATTGAGGCACGAAATAGTGCTGAAATCAGGAGTTTCAGTGCGAAATCAGAACCCAGATCGGTCTACAGACCGATCAGGGTCGAGTTGTGCCACTGGATCGGTCAGCTGACCGATCCATGCGCGAACAGAGAGTTGGCGCCTGTTATGGATCGGTCAGCCGACCGATCCAGATGCGAATAGAGGAGTACGAAGCTCACTGATCGGTCAGCCGACCGATCAGTGAGCCACTGGATCGGTCGGGCTGACCGATCAAGTAGCCACTGGATCGGTCTGCCGACCGATCAGTGCACTCCTGGATCGGTCGGTAGACCGATCCAGCTGCGTACAGAAGCGACAGCTTATGGATCGGTCAGCCGACCGATCCAGAGGGTTGTTTCCGTGCCAGTATCAAGCTGGATCGATCACTGGATCGATCCGACAGGCCAATCGATCCATGGATCGATTGAAATGCCTGATTACAGCTAGCAGGTCATCCGAGAGGCATAGGTTCTCTTCCCTAGCATGTGTACAACTCCTAGGTACACCTAGAATGTTAAGTTCCGATTGTACAGTAATCAGATTAGCAAAATTTTAATAGATCCAGATTTCCGCAATAGTAGTTTAGCACAGCATAATGTAGCGATCGGCCTTACATCTTAGTTAGTTGAAGGCGGGTCGTTACAGAGTGGTATCAGAGCAGTGTTCCATATTTCCTACACACACATCAGCATTGAACCTGCAGCTTCCAAGTAAGAATACCTCTACTTTATTAATGTTCCTTGCTTTCTTGTTATAGTTCATGTTTATAGATAACTGATGCATGTTAGTATGTGATAATAGATAACATGATAGCAATAGATATACAATTATGATTGTATTAGTTATGCGTGTCCTGTCCTCTATGTCTTTAGAAATGGCACGAGGACGCCCAGCTAGAAGGACACCAGCTACTGAGCCCCAGCATGAGGCAGGCAGTTCAGTGCCTCCCTCGGACCTTACAACACTAGTGGCTCAGTTACAGCAGCAGCTAGCTGAACAGCAACAGGAGATAGCCACCCTCAGGGCTAATCAGCAGAATACCCCCACAGTCACCCCGGAACCAAATCTGACGACTCTAGTGGTCTTAGAGGTTCCACCAGTCCAGCCTGCAGCACCAGCACTAGCAGCCCTAGCAGCAGAGGCAAGGAGAGAAGCTTATCTGATCCAGTGGCAGAGAGTTAAGCCAGAGAACTTCTCAGGCAGCAGTGAACCATGGGATGCTCAGGCATGGTTCAAAACACTGGAAAGTACGATGGAGCTTCTGGACTGGCCAGAACATGAGAAGGTGAAGTGTGCCTCTTTCTGTCTGACAGGAGATGCACGCATGTGGTGGGAGAGAATCAGAGCGAAGCGCCCAGTGAACCAGATGTTGTGGGCTGACTTCGAGAAGGAGTTCTTTGAGGAATTCTTTCACATGCGGGTCACGAACCGCCATTACGACGAGTTCACAGAGTTTCGTCAGGGCAACCTTTCAGTGGAGGAAGCCGTGAAGAAATTCAACAGGTTGGCTCGTCTATGCCCAGAACTAGTCAGCACAGAAAGAGAACGAGTCCGGTTGATGCTCAAGATGCTGAGGCCGGAAATAGCAATGAACGTGGCAGGCGGCATCCACAGGCCGCAAACCACCGAAGAACTAGTCAGCAGCGCCTTGACCACTGAGCACTACCAGAATAGTATCAAGCAGCAGAAGCAAATCCTCTCAGAACCTAAGGGTCAAGGAGGCTCAGGTACCCAGAAGCAGCAGGGCCACAGCTCCCATGGCTCTAACTGGAAAGGGAACTCCAGCAACAAGCGCAAACCAGGGAGTTACCCAAAAGGAGGACCAGCCAGCAAGCAGCCCAGTTATCCTAAGTGTGCTACTTGTGGGAAATTCCATCCTGAAGTTTGTCGTAAGGGCACACGAGGATGCTTTGAATGCGGACAGGAAGGGCATATGGCCAAGAAGTGTCCAAACAAGACCAGTCTTCCTCAGCCACAACCGATTCAGTATGGAGGCCAGCCAGCTCAGTTACATCAGATGCAGGCCGCTTTAGATGGTCAACATATCAGTCAGGGCAGATTAGAGGCCCCTCCAGCTACGACCAATGCGAGGATCTACTCACTCACCAGAGAGGACGTCGCAAATGCCTCGACAGTGGTTACAGGTCAGATTAGTATTTTTCAGCAAATAGCAACTGTTTTATTCGATACTGGGGCAACGCATTCTTATATAGCCAAGGCATTCACAAATAAGTTAGCAATACCTCCAGAGGTACTCAGTAGTCAGTTTCTGACGACATTACCTTCGGGAGAAATTATGGCATCTACGCACTGGCTTAGAGCAGTATCAGTCACTATAGCAGGCAGAGAACTCTTTTGTGATCTGATAGTGCTAGATATGACTGACTACGATGTCATCTTTGGAATGGACTTCCTGATCAGATACGGTGCTTCCAAAGAGTGCTGTAAACAGAAAGTCGTATTCCAACCCAAAGCAGAAGCACAGTTTGAATATGTCGGAGAACCCAGAAGAAAAGCCAAGAAGTTTCTCTTAGCTATGAAGGCACAGAGGTTGATGGATTCAGGATGTACGGGGTTCTTAGCACACGTAGTTAGTACCAGTCAGGACAAGGACCAACAGTTAGCAGAGGTCCGAGTTGTATGTGACTACCCAGCAGTCTTCCCTGAAGAGTTACCAGGCCTAGCACCAGACAGGGAGATCGAATTTGAGATAGAGCTCATCCCCGGTACAAATCCTATCTCCAAAGCACCTTATCGCATGGCTCCAGCAGAACTGAAAGAACTTCATGAGCAATTACAGGAACTGCTTGACAAAGGCTTCATACGCCCTAGTCACTCACCATGGGGAGCACCTGTATTGTTCGTGAAGAAGAAGGACGGGAGCATGCACCTGTGCATAGATTACAAAGCACTGAACCAGGTTACGATCAAGAACAGGTATCCCCTTCCCAGAATAGATGACCTGTTTGATCAGCTAAAGGGAGCAGCAGTGTTCTCTAAGATAGACCTCAGATCAGGTAAGCATCAGGTGAAAGTTAAAGAAGGGGATATACCCAAGACAACATTCAGGACTGGATACGAACACTACGAGTTCGTAGTCATGCCCTTCGGCGTGACAAATGCTCCAGCTACCTTCATGGACCTCATGAACAGGATATTCAGGGAGTATTTAGATAAGTTCGTTATCGTGTTCATCGATGACATTCTTATCTATTCCAGAACTCAGGAAGAACACGCAGAGCACCTGAAGACAGTATTGCAGACCCTTCAGCAGAATCAGTTGTACGCCAAGTTCACCAAGTGTGAATTTTGGCTAGATCAGGTGTCCTTCATGGGTCACGTCATCTCAAAGGATGGTATCATGGTAGACCCCAGCAAAATAGAAGCTGTGAGTAACTGGAAAAGACCCAAGAACGCTAGTGAAATCAGAAGCTTTCTGGGATTAGCAGGTTACTATAGGAAATTCGTAGAGGACTTCTCCAAGATAGCCTCCCCACTGACAGCTCTTACCAGAAAGAACAGAAAGTTTCAGTGGACAGAGGACCGTGAGAACAGTTTCAGCGAGCTGAAAAGGAGATTGACCAGTGCACCTATTCTGACTCTACCAGAGAACGCAGATAGCTTTGACATATATAGTGATGCCTCGAAGTTGGGACTAGGAGCAGTGCTGATGCAAGATGGCAAGGTAATCGCCTACGCCTCTAGACAACTCAAGGATTATGAGAAGAACTATCCTACTCATGACCTTGAGCTTGCAGCAGTGGTGTTCGCTCTCAAGATTTGGAGACATTATTTGTATGGAGCTCAGTGCAGAGTGTATACAGATCATCAGAGTCTGAAGTACTTCTTCACTCAGAAGGATCTGAATATGCACCAGCGCAGATGGCTAGAGCTGGTCAAAGACTACGACATAGATATCCTCTACCACCCAGGAAAAGCAAATAGGGTAGCAGATGCACTTAGCAGAAAGTCCAGTGCTACCTTATTATCTCTAGCAGCCATGTCACCACCCCTACAGAGAGAGATCACAGATTTCGGTCTCGAACTCATAGTTGGACAGCTCTCTACTATGACCTTAGAGTCGACCTTGCTTGGTGACATCCAGACAGCTCAGGAACAGGATCCTGAAATTCAGAAAATCAAGCAAGGATTAGCAGAAACAGAAAGTGGAGAGTTTAGAGTGTCAAATAGCGGGGTGTTGTATTTTGGCGACAGATTATGTGTTCCAGATCAGGAGGAACTGCAGAGGAAAATCCTAGACGAGGCTCACAAGACTCCCTACGCGATGCATCCTGGCTCCAACAAAATGTATCAGGACTTGAAGAAACGTTTTTGGTGGCCTGGGATGAAGAGAGACACCGCTCGATATGTCAGCACCTGCCAAACCTGTCAGAGGGTTAAGGCAGAACACCAGAGACCAGGAGGAGTTTTGCAGCCTATTCAGATACCAGAATGGAAGTGGGAAGACATTTCTATGGATTTTATAGTGGGATTACCCAGAATCGCGAATGGTTTTGATACCATCTGGGTAGTAGTCGACACATTGACTAAATCAGCCCACTTCTTAGCTATCAGAATATCCTATTCCATGGAGCAATTAGCTCAGTTGTATCTCAAGGAGATCGTCAGGCTGCATGGAGTCCCACGAACCATTATTTCAGACAGAGACAGTAGGTTCACATCACACTTCTGGAAGTGTGTACAGTCAGCTTTGGGCACGAAGCTAAAGTTCAGCACAGCCTTCCATCCTCAGACAGATGGACAGACGGAGCGAGTAAATCAGGTACTCGAAGATATGCTCCGAGCATGTGCCCTAGATTTCAAAGGAAGTTGGTGCAAATATCTGAGTCTAGCAGAATTTGCATACAACAACAGCTATCAGGCCACTATCGGTATGGCACCTTATGAGGCTCTCTATGGGCG